>NC_073389.1:572500-872500 GCF_028641065.1 Leucoraja erinaceus | reverse complement strand
AGTGAAGGTGGTGGAGGCAGGTTCGTTTTTATCATTTAAAAATAAATTGGATAGTTATATGGATGGGAAGGGAATGGAGGGTTATGGTCTGAGCGCAGGTATATGGGACTAGGGGAGATTATGTGTTCGGCACGGACTAGAAGGGTCGAGATGGCCTATTTCCGTGCTGTAATTGTTATATGGTTATTATATGGTTAAAGTAGCCTATTCATTCGCTCCACGGGTTTAGAGGGATATGGGCCCATCCAAACAGTATTAGGATGGCGCATCTTGGTTGGCAGGGACAAGTTGGGCTGAAGGGCTATATGACTATGATGGCACTATAAAACATGTCCATTAAAGAGGAATAGTGTGTAGACTCAGACATTAATCATTTGTGACCATTATAAACTTGATTATTTTGGTACTGGAGTTAATTCATCATCTGTCTATCCACAATCCATTCCTGTCCATATAAGTCAAATGCTAGCATGTTCCTTGTTTCTTATCTCTGACATACGGTGAACTGTGTATTTGCTCTGGAGTCCATTTCCAAGGCACTGATTGAAATGTTTGAACTCTACTGATTCAATATACCCAATACAGGTAAAGAAATCAAAAACCAGAGGACATATGTTTATGGTGAGAGGGGAAAGATTTAGTCATAGATAGAGAGTCCTGGAAGCATACAGTGAGTAAACAGTCCATTCCACCCAACTTACCCCCACTGGCCAACATGCTTGTCCCACCTTCCTGCGTTTAGCCCCGATCCCTCTAAACCTATTCTATCCATGTACCTATCCAAATGTTTCTTAAACTTTGTGATTGTACCTGTCTCGACTACCTCGTCCGGCAGCTTGTTCCATATACCCGCCACCTTTTGTGCACAAAAAAAATAGGTACCTTCAGGTTCCTATTAAATCTCCCCCCCCCAATTCACCTTAAACCTATGTTCTCCGATTCTCCTAGTCTGGGTAAAACACAATAATGGGAACCTGAGGGGTGGTGGCAATATGGAACGAGCGGCCATAGAAGGTAGGTGAAGCAGGTACTATAACAACATGTTAAAGACATTTGGACAGGTACTGTATAGGAAAGGGATATGGGCAAAACGCAGGAAATTGGGACTAGCTTCGATGAGGCATCTTGGTCGGCATGGACAAGTTGAGTCAAAGAGCCTGCTTTTCTTCTGTATGAAGCTATAATAATACCATCTTCTATACATCGGTGACTAATTTGATGCTTTTGCTGGGCAGGCTTAATATCTGTGACTATCCTGTCATGTAGAGAGTGATTACATTTCTTTGCCCACCTCTTTCCGTATTGACTGTTGGATGATCAGGGCCTGTCTAATCGTGACATTATTCTAATTAATTTAGCACACACCACTATCTCTAGGCTGAGAGTAATTATTTAAAAGCCATGGGGCTTCTGGCCTGAGTGGTCTATTGCTCCAAAAGAGGGCACATGTAATCATTAATTGACTGTAGGCTGAGTGGGATATGGGCCAAATGGGACTAACTTAGTTAGGGTATCTCGGTTATCAGTATGGACGGCTTGGGGCAAAGGGCCTGTTTCTGTGTTGTACGACCAACTACACTAAAAGCAGGTGAGCACAGGAGCAGCTGACTTCTCTACCCAACCTCTCCCTGTAGCTAATACCCCTTAATCCAGGCAACATTCTGGTAAACCTCATCTGCACCCTTACCAAAGCCACAACATCCTTCCTGTAACGGAGCAACCGGAACTGCAAGCATCTCAAAATGTGGTCTACCAAAGTTCTTATATTGAAATGTAACTTCCTGACTCTTACACTCAGGAATGGTGGCACGGTGGTGCAGTAGTAGAGTTGCTGCCTTACAGCACCAGAGACCCAGGTTCAATTCTGACTATGGGTACTGTGTGTACAGAGTTTGTATGTTCTCTCTCTGACAACATGGGTTTTCTCCAGTTGCCCGTTTCCTCGTAGATTGCAAAGACGTACAGGTTGGTCGGTTAATTGGCTTCTGTAAGTTGTAGATTATTGACGGTACATATGACAATTAAATACATCTGAAACTCAACAGGACGACGGTGAAACGAGTACAACAACTAGGGTGAGGGTGGGACGGAGAGAGAGGGGATGCAAGGATTACTTGAAGTTAGAGAAATCATCTTCATACCACTGGGGTGTAAGCTGCTCAAGCGAAATATGAGGCACAGTTCCTCCAATTTGCCTTTGGCCTACTCTGTGTAACTCATTATCACCTATCCAACAATGGACCAATGTGACCACCTTTCCTTGAGTATCGTTGCTTTTTGCATATCTTCCATTCAGTTGTCCTATGTATTGTCTATATCTCTCATTCTCCTTTCCCCCAACTATCGGTCTGAAGAAGGGTTTTGACCTGAAACGTCACCGATTCTTTTTCTCCAAAGATGCTGCCTGATCGTCTGAGTTACTTCAACTTTTTGAGTTAATCGGTTTTTATGGCTGATTGAGAGAGAAAATGAAGAACAGGCTAATTCCTGCTAGTTTAAAAGAGACCAACTTTGAAAAAATGACATTTATTGCTGGCATAGTAATATGTTTATAAAACATACTGCCAAAGTCACATTGAATGACCAGTACTGAGCCTAATTGCTAGTTCTGCTGAATTCCATAAAAACCCGACCTCGGGTGCTGTCTGTGTGTCGAGTTTCCACATTCTCCCTGTGCTCCCATGGGTTTCCAGTGGGTGCTCCGGTTTCCAAAGTTTGTTGGTTAATTGGTTCCTGTAAATTGCCCCCAGTGTGTAGGAAGTAGATGAGAAAATGGGATAACCTAGAACTAGTGTGAACGGGTGATCAATGGCTGGCATGGACTCGGTGGGCCGAAGGGCCTGTTTCCATGCTTATTCAGCCCTTCAGCCTAACCAGTCTACACGCAATCAAGATGCCCCATCTAAACTAATCCCATTTGCCCCTAATTCCTCTGAACCTTTCTCATCCATGCAAAGTTGTGGATCCAAAAATAATATTTAGTTACATTTTCTTTCAGAAGATAATTGGTAATGTGGAGGTTAATGCCTGATTAAACATGTGAGCAATGAACTTTATCTGCATTGAAGTATTTACACTTCTATAGCCCCAGGTCCCTGTTCCAAGCCCTGATCCCCGTTCCAATTAGATGCTAAATGTCAGATAAAATTACATGCTTCTATGCACAAAAAACATTTTGTTGATAGTATCATGCCAAAAATAGAATTTTGTGCTGGAGATTGGACAGGTGACATTGGTGTACCCTTTTAAATGGATGCAAAATGAGTGAACTGCAAGGCCTCAAGTCCAATGCTGCAGAGATCATTCAATGGGTTCAGACTTCTTCATAATTTTGAAACATTATTTTCAAATAACGAGGGCTGGAAATTATTTTGCAGTGTTTTTCCGAAATGCTGCATGATTAGGGGATGTGAGTGGACCTCATTGAAACTTACCAAATAGTGAAAGGCTGAGTTCCTTTCACAGCGTGTGGGGAGTCTGGCCTGGGTCAGCACAGCCTGGGCTGCACAAATTGGCTGGGCCACCAGGGATAAAGTTGCGGGGAGGGCAGGAGCGTCGAGAAGGAGGGGTCGGGGATCATGCCAGCAACTCACTCGCCGCGGCACTCCGGGCGTGGAGCTACCGCATTGTGGCCAGGGAGGTGGTGGTCGGCAGGTAGCTACGGGGTGAAAGCTGGTTGCTCCGTCTCGGGCTCGCTCTCTCTCTCTCTCTCGCTCTCTCTCTCTCAAACCATTTGCCTATTTGTGTTGCGACTGGCTGTCAGTTTGACTTTTCTTATCTGATGAAGAGTTTTATTGCCTCAGCCTGGTTTATGACCTCCTATGTTTATCTTTACTCCTGCTAGCTATGTCTTATAATCTAAACACCTCCTAAATCTATTTATTGTTCTCTGAACATGACCTAATTTAACATGACCCATTCCGGCTATCCAGAAATGCTGCCTGTCCCACTGAGTTACCCCAGCATTTTGTGTCTATGACCTTCAAGATATCTTGATTGTTTTCCCAAGAAGCTTCTCCAATATGTAAGCTTTGAAGCTGAACATATTATAAATTTGCCCAATTTTCTGATAATTTTCAGAATTTCCTCTATCAAATCCTGGTGACTCAATGGTTTTACCATTGACGATTCCTGATTGGCGAAACCTAGAATGGCTAGTCCTGTCATCAGTTGTAGTACAGTGGTGTGGCCTGGACATCCTTCGATTTTAGTTTAGTTTAGAGATACAGCATGGAAACGGGCCTTTCAGCCCACTGAGTCCACACTGACCATCTATCATCCGTTCACACTGTTTCCATGTTATCCCACTTTCTCATCCACTCCCTACACATTAGGGGCAATTTACAGAGGCCAATTAATCTACAAACCCATTTTATGGATGTGGGAGAAAATCGGAGTCACAGGGAGAACTTGCAGACTCCACACAGACAGCACCCAAGGTCAGTTTCGAACCCAGATCTCTGGTGCTGTGAGGCTGTGAGGCAACGGCTCTACCAGCTGTACCACTGCGATGACCGAGGTTACGACATGACAGAAATCTTGCAACATTAGTACTGCTCTCGAGTGCAGCACTTACAAGGAATGAAGCCAGTTCTTTGCATCATGAAAATACATTTGGTTTGGATAATTTATTGTCATGTGTAAACACTTGTTCTGCATGCTATCCAGTCAAACCATATCATACACTAGTACAATAGATCCTCTTCTCAAACAGCATGCAGAGAGTCATCATGTTCCAGCACCTTCTTGTAACTTAGAAATCTCTGAAAGGTTTGATCTTGGCGCAAGGAGATCTGCGGTTTCTTATCTGCTCACTTCATGGTTCAGTGTCCTGGCGGCACTGGATGGGTGAAGTTGGGGTGGGCCTGGCGAAGCGCGATGCTGTCGGCATCTTCCACCGCCGCTCCGTGCATCTGACGCAGGCTGCGCTCCATCCCCCAGCTGCTGGAATTGTTCTGTAAATTACCGCAGTGGAAGAATTTGTTCATGGATAGAAAACAGTGATGGAGGAACTCACCTCTATTTGGAGTGGCACAACTAGTAGAGCTGCTGTCTCAGTGCCACAGACCGGGTTCTAGCCTGACCTCAGGAGCTGTCTGTGTGGAGTTTGCACGTTCTCCATCTTACCGAGTGGGTTTCCTACAGCTGCTCCGGTTTCTTCCCACATCTCAAAGACATGTGGGTTTGTGGGTTCATTGACCCTCTGTAAGTCGATGCCAGTGTAGAAACATACAAAATAGGTGCAGGAGTAGGCCATTCGGCCCTTTGAGCCTGCACCACCATTCAATATGATCATGGCTGATCATCCAACTCAGTATCCTGTACCTGCCTTCTCTCCATACCCCCTGATCCCTTTAGCCACAAGGGCCATATCTAACTCCCTCTTAAATATAGCCAATGAACTGGCCTCAACTACCTTCTGTGGCAGAGAATTCCACAGATTCACCACTCTCTGTGAAAAATGTTTTTCTCATCTCGGTCCTAAAGGACTTCCCCCTTATCCTTAAACTGTGACCCCGTGTTCTGGACTTCCCCAACATCGGGAATAATCTTCTTGCATCTAGCCTGTCCAAGGGAGTGGATGAAGAAATGGAGTAACATAGAACCAATGTGATGGGCGGTGTGGACTCTGAGGCTGAAGGACCAGTTTCCACACTGTATCTCTCCAAAAATAAAAACTATGAAGGTAACGGGCAGATATTTCTATTTGGGATCTTCCCTCAGACTCATTGGGTACATTTACAACACCACCATGGCCATGTTAATCTGTACATGAGAGTGAATAGGGTACAAGGAATTAGGTGTGACAGTGAAATTGCTCTGAGAGACTACCCAGCCTAGATGGGCCCTCTTCTAATATGAAGAAATCCCACCTTTTGGCCCATGCTTATCAACGATTTATGCTACTCTACCTTTAAAATATTCACAGACTACTTTAATTGTTATTCTAACTGCAATTCATTAGTGCAATACAAGGTATCTAGTTATTGGGGCAATTGTGTGGATGAGCAGTCACAATGGTGATTATTCAATGTTGTGCCAGGAGCCAATTTTGAACATAGGAACAGCCACCCTTTGGCCACAATGTCTGTGCCAGACATAATGCCAAGACTAATTCTTATCTGCCTGCACATAATCCATTTCCCTCCATTCCCCACATATCCCAAAGACTCAACGCCACAATCGCATCTGCCTCCTCCACCACTCCAGGCAGCACATTCCAGGCACCCATTAACCTCTGTGTAAAAAAAAAACATGTCATTTATCATGGTATCATTTAAAAATAAATTGGATAGGCATATGGATGAGAAGGGAATGGAGGGTTATGGTATGAGTGCAGGCAGGTGGGACTAAGGGGAAAAAAAAAAAGTTGTTCGGCACGGACTTGTAGGGCCGAGATGGCCTGTTTCCGTGCTGTAATTGTTATATGTTATTATATGTTATGTATGTCCTGCACATTTCCTTTAAACTTTGCCCCGCTCACCGTAAAGCTATGCCCTCTAGTCTTTTGACATTTTCACCCTGGCAAATGGGGTCTGACTGTTTGTCTCTCATAATGTTACATACTTCTATCAGGTCTCCCCTCGATCTCCACATCCTAGAGAAAACAATCCCAGTATGACTTTTTTTAAAACATAACTTGCCCCTGTCCCACTTAGGAAACCTGAACGGAAACCTCTGGAGACTTTGCGCCCCACCCAAGGTTTCTGTGAGGTTCCCGGAGGTTTTTGTCAGTCTCCCTACCTGCTTCCACTACCTGCAACCTCCGGCAACCACCTACATCCTCCGGGAACCACACGGAAACCTTGGGTGGGGCGCAAAGTCTCCAGAGGTTTCCATTCAGGTTTCCTAAGTGGGACAGGGAGCCATCGTCTGAAAAAGGGTCCCGACCCAAAACGTTGTCTATCATTCCGTCCAAAGATGGTCCACGTGGAATGTTAAACCAGTGGAAAAGACTGCAGAAATACAAGCACAAATTGGAACAGCAATAATTTGCATTTAGAATACTGTGATCCTTCGTACTCCCCTCCCCCAACCTTTTAATTCTACGTATGAACATCCTATTTGTGCAGAGGCTCAGTGACATTTCAGATACCCATCTACTGTCCTCGTCTACCTCACCCTGTCATTATGTATCCCACAGCTCAGGGAAGACAGGACCAAATAGAGCACAACACTGTCTGTATCTACCACCATGAGGCACCATTAAACAAGAGCACCATCTAGTGACACATTCGACAGACTCAGTTAGACAAAACAAAGTGTTGGAGGAACTCAGCAAGTCAGGCAGCATCTGTGGAGGGAATGGACGGAGATGTTTCTGGCCGAGAGACTGATTGGAGACCATTCTCTTCACACCATACACCGATCAACCCGACCGACTCTGTCCATTCCCTCCACAGTGAGTCAGTCAGCATCTTCAGTCTGAGGAACGGTCCCGACTCGAAACGTCTACTGTCTGTTCCCTCCACAGATGCTACTGACCTGCTGAGTTACTCCAGCACTTTGTGTTTTGTTCAAGATTCTAGCAACTGCAGTTTATATACAGTCGGAATTGTTGGAAAGATTGGAGGATGTGAATGTTGTGGACAAAACAGACATTTCAAGTGTCAAGAGTGTTTAATTATCATATGTACTGAAAATGGAACAATGAAATTTAGAACAAGCGAGCCACTACAGTTAACACGAGATAAATCTGGAGTCATACACAGGTCAGATGGACAAAGATGGCAGTTTGCTCTCAGAAAAGGATAGGACATCTGTCCGATTCCTGGTCACTTTCAGACAGAACAAAATTTAGTCACTAAATAAAAAATTGTTTAAACAACCCAAATTGTCAAGGACTGATATAATCAGAAAGCATGGGAAATATATCTAGTCTGTTCAGTACAATAACTCCTGGTCACAGGCTCTCTAGTACTGTAACCCCTCGCCATAACGGACCTGTGTAGAGTGGATTTCCATGATAGCAGCGGTGGGTCCCATTGCACTGCTCCTCACTTACCCAATGGCGTGCTTCAGGGTGTGGGAGCGGAGAGAGCGAGCAGCAGGATGGCAGCGTGAGTACCGGGCCTATCCCTGGCACACGCGTGTGGTGCTGGGGGCTCTGCAGCTATCTGGCTTGTGAATCTCCACTGGTTTAACTTAAACCCCCCCCCCCCCCCCCCCCCCCCGCAATCAGCATTAACGGACACCATCCCGTCATCACAGATGGCTTCCTGTACTAACAGCACCCTGATATACATCATTGAATGCGCACAATTTTAAGAAATCCTTTTATTAAAACACGGGTACAGAGTAACTTATTTTCCAAATAATTATAAAAATAATCAGCAAGACTCAGACATTGTTTATATCTCTGGTGTGAATTTGGGTGAATTGGAATGTCCCTCATTGATTCAATTAGATATACATTTCTCACAGATCTGCTGAGAAACTGCAGTATTTTATGATCCAATTGTGAACGTGGATATTCCTCAAAAGTGAACATTATGCAATCGCCAGGACAGCTCTCTCTTTTATCTTTCTTTTCCTTTTCTTCTCCACGAACCTCTCGGTTGCGTCGGCAAAGAAGGTCACATCTTCTTTTGCTTCCATCTCCCGTTGTAAAAACTGCAGCCCAGCCATATTAAAACCAATAACATCCTGTCAAAGCAGAGCAGAGATGAAAGGCGCTGAAGTGAAAATTTCTGATTCTCTAAACTTCCAATATCTATTCATGTTGGAGTAACTCAGCGGGTCAGGCACCATCTCTGGAGGACATGCATAGGTGGCATTTCAGGTTGGGACTGAAGAAGGGTCCCATCCCATAAAGGTCACATATCCATGTTCTCCGAGATGCTGCCTAACCCAATGAGTTACTCCAGCACTTTGCTATAACTAAATATTGATTTACTATAACTAAATATCGGTTAAAAAAAACAAAATGCTGGAGTAATTCAGCAGGGACTAAGGGGAAAAAAAAATTTGTTCGGCACGGACTTGTAGGGCCGAGATGGCCTGTTTCCGTGCTGTAATTGTTATATGGTTATAGGTCAGGTAGCATCTCTGGAGAACATGGAGAGATGACATTTTGGATCTGGACCCTTCAACCCAGCATCTGCAGTTCCTTGTGTCAGTAAATATTGGTTTATTATTGTTACATGTCGCAGCTTGTATTTGTGTGCTATCCAGTCAAATAAGATTCTTTACTGGTGAATGAGTCCGTTTATTATACTACTTTTTGGAACTTATTCCATCGGTAAGGTTTGGTACCGGGTAAGTTTAATCCAAAGATCGGAAGAAGGATGTCATTGAAGAAGGAGCTGCAGATGCTGATTTATGGGGGTGGAAAAGTGCTGGAGTTACTCAGCGGGCTAGGCAGCATCTCTGGAGAACTCGGGAGAGGTGCATTTCTGGTCTGGAACCTTCTTCGAACGGAAGAAGGGACCCAACACAAAACATCATCTGTCCATTCCCTCCCCAGATGCTGTCTGACCTGCTAAGTTCCTCAAGCACTGTATGTTTTACTCATTGTTGCCTGTGAACAGTAAATGCCATTGGCAATCCAACTGCCTAATGAGTGTGCTGCTTTGTCACTAATAATATAACTTTATAATTCTAATGACAATACTTTATGCTTTGCGACTAGTTTGTTGTATGATTCCTGAAGACAGCCCAACTGAAAAACTATTTGTAAAAACATCCTACAATAATGTTGTCCCTGAATGTAATTAGTATATTAATTGTGGAAACTGTTAGTTATCATTGTTCTATTATTCCTTATCTATCTTAAAATGTACTTCATTTACAACTATCATATATTGGTTAGTTAAGGAAGAACAATGACCGTACCTTCATTTCATTTATCTTCCCGATTGTGTTTTTCCTCAAACTGTCAATGACTGTAAGAAGCATCTGATTACTTGTAATCTGTCCAAAATGTATTCTGATGGAAAAAAAAGATTTATATAAGCCATTCGATTTTGTCTTGTGATGATCTGTTTTAAGGACAGCACAGTGGCGCAGCAGGTAGAGCTGCCGCCTCACAGCACCAGAGACCCGGGTTTGATCTTGACCTCGGGTGCTGTCTTTGTGTGGAGTTTGCATGTTCTCCCTGTAACTGCGTGGGTTTCCTCTGGGAGCTCCGGTTTCCTCCCACATCCCAAAGATGAGCGGGTTTGTGGGTTAATTGGTTTCTGTAAATTGCCCCTTGTGTGTAGAGAGTGGATGGGAAAGAGGGATGACACAGAAGTAGTTTCAATGGGTGATCGATGGTCGGCATGGACTCGGTGAGCTAAAGGACCTGGTTCCAGCCGAATATTTAAACTAAAATGTATGAACAATACCCCAGATGAATAAAATTGTTTGCAACCACAACTCATGTCCAGATCCTTACCTGAGCAAGAAGAAGAGGCATCGGCAAATGAGCTCAACCTCCAGAGAAAGTTGAATGTACTCATTGAATAGAGTTAGCAGATCAGGGCTGTAGGAAAATGGCAGCACAAGAAGCGATTCCTCCAATTCACTAGAAAACAGTCAAGATAAGCAAAGGATCAGCAAATATACACATTTACAATTAGAGGTGCTCACAACTCAAAATTATTTCCCACATTTTTATGACAGTTCAAAAGACTAGTGAACATTTACAAACATTAGAGTCATATTTTACATCCGTTGCAAAAACACTAACCATCAGGTTCTTGTACACCACACAACACCCACCTTAACAACTATGATCTTCTATGGCTGCGAATTTGGCTGCACTATGGACTTTCTTTTTTTGCACAATTACGTTTATCTACTATTACAGTTATTAACATTGTAATTTTGATTATTATATATGTGTTATTGCATTTATAGGCCTGTTAAGCTGCAGCAAATAAGAATTTCAATATGCCTTTTAGTTTAGTGATACAGCGCAGAAACAGGCCCAACAGGCCCTTCGACCCAACACATTAACACTATCCCACACACACACTAGGGACAATTTGCACTTATACCAAGCACATTTACCTACAAACCTGTACGTCTTTGGAGCGTGAGGGGGGAAACCACAGATCTTGGAGAAAACCCATATGGTCACGGGGAGAACGTACAAACTCCGACAGACAGCACCCGTAGTTGGGATGGAGCCCGGGTCTCCGGGGCTGCAAGCGCTGCAAAGCAGCAACTCTACCGCTGCGCCACCATGCCGCCCGCATTGTTGATAAATAGACTATTAAACTTTTGATTTTCATAATTACTAATTTCTACTTAATTAAAAATCGAGACACAGACAGCGTTTGATGCCAGAATGTAGACACAAGGAACTGCAGATGCTGGAACCCTGAGCAGCTGTTCTGGAGGAACTCAGTGGCTCAGGTACATCTGCGGAGGGAATGGACAGGTGACATTTGGGGTCAGGACCCTTCTTCAGACCCAAGACTTCATTTGTCCATTTCCTTCTTGGATGCTGCCTGACCGACGATGCCAGAATGTTTAGCTTAAGGACTCAGAGGCGTCATTTTTGATACTTTAAAATAATGTTTGATGCAGACATTGTGGGCCTGTTCTTGTGCTGTACTGTTCTGTGTAAGCTCGACATCTGGACTAAATGACCCAGACGTGTGAAGCCCTACCAAGAAAATGAATTCTATTGATTAGTATCAATTACAATGATCATGAAACTATCAGATAACATCACCTCGTTCATTTTCATCCTATAGGGAAACAGATCCGATATCTTTACACTCTATTCGTGATTCTAGCCCCACAAAAATCTGTAGCAAATGTCGGAAGACCTCACAGCAGGTCAACCAGCATCTATGGAGGCAAAAGGAGCAAGTTGAGTCCCTGTATTTAGAGCAGCGGGAAGAGGAAAGGTACCCAGGAATATGCAGAAGAGTGCGGGAGGGGTGAGACACAGGCTGGCAGGTGATACATGGAGCCAGGCAAGGAGGGAACAAGGCTGGGAATGGGGACAGGAAAGACTAGGCGGGCAGGTGAGTGCTGAATCACTCCGTGACCTACTCCTCATGTTAAAACAAAAAGAGTAACTCAATGTATTACATAGAACTAGGAACAGTACAGCACAGGAACACAGTGTTTGTGCCGAACACAATGCCAAGTTAAACTGATCTCATCTGCCTGTACATGATCCATATCTCTCCATTCCCTGCACTTCCATGTGCCTATCCAAAAGCCCCTTAGACACCACTATCGTATCTGTCTCCACCACTATCCCTGGCAATACGTTCCAGGCCCTCACTGTGTAAAAATCTTGCCCCACACTTATCTATTAAACACCCTCCTCTCAACTTATAGCTATGTCCTCTAGTGTTGGACATTTCCACCCTGGGAGAAAGGTTCTGACAGTCCACATTCTGCGGTGAATTTGTTACAGAGATTAAATTGTCACTCACCTAGACTTGACTTTTCGAATAACATCCAAGACGTAGCGCGACGGCTAAGAAAAGTATAAAAAATCACCTTTAAAAATTAAGTAATATACATAAAACCCAAGCTAAAGTTACTGGCTTCAACAGATAACTGAACAAAGACATTCTTACAGGTCAGTTATGCTGCTGCAGGTAAAAATGTCATTGTTTAGTACATATGACAATTAAACATTGTGCAATCTCGCACTACAAACCGAGGCAACTCTGCTAAGTAGCAAATTATTAAGCGGCACAATTTTCACCAAGAAGAATAAAGAAATTAATTGGGGAGGATTAACGACTCACAGAAATATTTCCATGTGCGGCCAGTATAGGATTGGTTGGTGCAGGCAGCTGTGATGGATAAAGATCACATTAGATATCTTGTACAACATGAACACAGCCAACAATATAGGATCAACAATGTGTTAATTAAACTTGCAGGCACTTTTAGTAAACTTTATTTTCAAAATAAATTCAAATGATTTTTTGTTTAGTTTATTTAAAGATACAGTATGGAAACAACACCGAGTCCCTTTGGCCCCACAATGAGTCCATGTCATACCATTGATCACAGTCACAGAGACAACGTTGTACCCGGACTATATCCTAACTACCACCCACTTTTTAGGTATTTTTTTAAAGTCTGTATGGCAGAGACATTTAATTCTGTTTAGATTGATTAAACCAATAGCTGAGAAAATCTGAGATGCAAGGAACTGCAAATGCTGGGTTATACAAAAGAAGACAAAGTGCTGGAATAACTCAGTCTACAAACCTGCAGGTCATAGGGATGTGGGAGGAAACCCATGCAGTCACAGAGACAACTACAGAGACAGACTAAATCTACGAGTAAAAAAAATGTTGATTTTTTTCCATGGCGACCTTTTTTTACTCGGGGGCATTTTTCAGCATGTTGAAAAATACGCCGCGACCTAGCTGAGGCCTCGAGTACCCGGGGACTACTCTCGAGCATGAAGGAGAGTTACAAAGACCTCCCAGGACCTCGTGTCGACCTTGCTGCGAGTATGAGTCGAGGGCAAACTCTTCTGAACTCGCGGATTAGGTCCCTGCAGTTACACGATGATAGGATAAAGTAGTGGGTTCAGCTCTCTCTGGCTGATAACCGCTACAAACATAAATATGTCGATCATGCAATTATGTAGCCTTGGCATATTGTTATCCTCACTAGCTGTGCAATAGCAACCCAATAAGAAACTGTGCAATGTGGAGAAATCCAACCTCTTTGCCTGCCGCTGCACAGGCTCTTCTGTGTTCCTCCAGTTTCTTGGTCTCTTCCCGATATAGTTCGATTGCTTCCATGATACGCTCAGCCTGTGAAGAACACTCAACAAATGAATCCACTGGGGCCTTCTGAGATTGTGTACTCGTGTGTTTTGTAAATTCTGCAGAGTATTATAAAGTTTGGTACACTTACAGCTTTAACAGTTTCTATCGTCTTCTTCCCAGCTAAACCTGCTTCTCCTGCCCTCTCTCCGGGAACCTGTGGAATGAAATGTAATTTCAGTCAAATCTCCTTTGTCATTTTCATGGGATTTCTGTACAGACTTCACAGACACGTATATCAATTGTGGACTGCAAATTGGTTACAGAGCAAGAATCCTTCCGTCATTCAGCTGGGAAACAGGCCCTTCGGCCCACCTGGTCCATGCTGGCCAAGATGCCCCATTCAAGCTGGTCCCATTTAGCCTCTAAACCTTTCTTATTCATAAACCTGTCCACATGTCTTTTAAATGCTATTATGATAGCTGTCTCAACCACTACCTCTGGCAGCTCGTTCCATTTACCCTTCACCCTGATTTAAAAAGTTGTCCTTTGTGTTCCTGTTACATCTTTCCCCTCTCACCTTAAGTTTATGTTCTCTGCTTCTTCATTCCCGTTACTCTGGGTAAAAGAGTCTGCATTCACTATCAATTTCCCCCATGATCTTTAAAACGTCTATCAGATCAGCCCTCAGCCCAAGCAATAAAGTCCTAGTCTGCTCAACCTCTCTTTGCAGCTCAAGCCCTCAGAGATAGGTTTTATTTTATACATTATAGATGGAAGAACCTCGGCAATTGTACAATACAATGGACTGTGATACCCAGTGAAACCATTATTAACAATATATCATAAACAACTCACCACCGGTTCACTCTCTTTTGCCATACTCTCTTCAAATTCCGCTTCTCTTTGCTGTGGGAAAGTAGCAATAATTAATTTGCAAAATTAATGAAATGTACTTCAATACACAATTCAACCATGGATCACAAGAGTATGGAAACAGGCTCCTCGGCCCAACTAGTCCCGGCCGATCAAGATGCCCCATTTACACAGTCCCATCTGCCTGTGTTAGGTCCATATTACTCTCAACTGATCCCATCCGAGTGTCTTTTAAATGTTATGACCGTATCTGCCTTGACTTCCTCCTCTGGCAGCTAGATTCCACAAACCCACCACCCTCAGTGAAAAAGATGCCCCCTCAGGTTCCTATTAAACCTTGCCAGTTTTGGACCCCTAATTTGAGGAAGGACATTCTTGCTATTGCGGGAGTGCAGCATAGGTTTACAAGGTTAATTCCCTTGTCATATGCTGAGAGACTGGAGCAGCTGGGCTTGTACACTCTGGAGTTTAGAAGGATGAGAGGGTATCTCATTGAAACATATAAGAGTGTTAAGGGCTTGGACAAGCTAGAGGCAGGAAACATGTTCCCGATGTTGGGGGAGTCCAGAACCAGGGGCCACAGTTTAAGAATAAGGGATAAGCCATTTAGAACGGAGACGAGGAAATACTTTTTCTCACAGAGAGTGGTGAGTCTGTGGAATTCTCTGCCTCAGAGGGCGGTGGAGGCAGGTTCTCTGGATACTTTCAAGAGAGAGCTAGATAGGGCTCTTAAAAATAGCAAAGTCAGGGGATATGGGGAGAAGGCAGGAACGGGGTACTGATTGGGGATGATCAGCCATGATCACATTGAATGGCAGTGCTGGCTCGAAGGGCCAAATGGCCTACTCCTGCACCTATTGTCTATTGTCATTCTCACCTTAAACTTATGTACTCTGGTTCTTGATTCCCCTATTCAATGCATTCACCCTATCCCACACAATCCTACAAATAGCTGGAAGAGACATTTTGATGGAACTGCTTTTAAAATAGATCTAGTTCTACAATGAAGCCATGGATTGCTGCAATGGCCTCGACAGGTTTGGATGTGGCTTCTGCTTATTGTTTAAGGCTCCTCAGCCCAGGGTTTTGCTTCTTGATGTAAACACGAGGATAAAAGTTACTGAAAAATGCCAAAATCTCCATAAGTTTCACCAGGGATGGGGACAAATGGGAACAGAATACAAGTTTATTCATATGTATTGCATTACTAAGTCTCATACACTACAACAAGTAAGAATGTCATTGTTCCATTGTTGGGACATATGACAACACTCTTGAAATTAACTCTTCTGCTAATGCCACTGGTTAGAGTCCACCTTAGAATTTCTCCACCTTATTTTCACTTCCCCCACAATCTTACCTCTGTGCCATCTGTGTAATTCCCCACAAGGTCCTCCAAGTCCTTGCACGTCAGTCCAAGGTTTTTGTGTCCCAATTCTGCTTTTATTTTTCATTTTGATCATTATACTATTACCTAAAGGCTCTGAAACCGTGGCATTCTGTCCCTGTGCCATTGTCTAATGCTCTCTCCTATTAAGGTGTTCCTTACATCCCACCCTGATAACATTTTACCCAACTGCTATAATATATACTTCTGCAGCTCTTTTGTCAAATTTTCAAGAAGGAACTGCAGATGCTGGAAAATCGAAGGTAGACAAAAATGCTGGAGAAACTCATCGGGTGCGGCAGCATCTATGGAGCGAAGGAAATAGGCAACGTTTCGGGCCGAAACCCTTCTTCAGATTTTGTCAAATTTTGTTTGACAAAGCTCCTTCCTGAGATGTAAATTGGGAATAATACCAACTTTGAGGAGATATAGAAAAGCTATTTTAGTTTAGTTTAGAGATACAGCATGGAAAAAATCCCCTGGGCCCACCGACCATCGATCACCCATTCACACTAGTTATTTGTTAATCTAACGTACTAATCTCTGTTTTCTTATCTATATACTTGGGGCAATTCTAGGCCGATTAACCTAAACTCCGCAAGTCTTTGGGATATGCGAGGAAACCGGAGCAGCTGGAGAAAACCCACATGGTCATAGGGAGAGAGTACCAACTCCACATAAACCATATAACCATATAATATAACAATTACAGCACGGAAACAGGCCATCTCGGCCCTACAAGTCCATGCCGAACAACTTTTTTTCCCCTTAGTCCCACCTGCCTGCACTCGTACCCCCTCCATTCCCTGTGGTGCTGTGAAATGATACAGTGAACCTGCTCCACCACTTCCACTGGGAGCTCACCACCACACCGCCACCACTCTCTGTGCCCCCTCATATTACCCCAAACTTGTTTTAATTCTGAAATGTCCTCTTGTTTGAATCTTCCCTGGGACTTGTCCACACATTATCCCTCTCACTTTTAAAGACCTCTATCACCCCCCTTATTCTGAGTGGTCTAAACACCTGAGGTCAGAGAACCCAGTTTGGTGCTTGAGGCAGCACCAGCTAACACTGTGCTCAGTTTTAAAAACTATGACAAATTAACTATAACATCTGAGTGAACAGAGGGTTTTTGAAGAGCAATAACTCTCAGCCAACAGACAAAAGATGCCTGAATTAAACTATAGAGAGGCAAGAAACTGTAGATGCTGGAATCCTGAGGAAAAGGCAAAGTGTTGGAGGAACTCAGCGATTCAGCCAGCATCTGTGTAGGGCATGGGCAGGTGACGTTTCAAGTCAGACCAAGCCTGTCCATTCCCTCCACAGATGCTACCTGACCTGCTGAGTTCCTCCAGCACTTTGTGTTTTGCTCGTGAATTATTCCAGCCTAGCTCCATTTGACGCCAAGTTCCAGAAATGAATGAGTAAAGTCTGACAGTATTTTTCAACCCTCATTCAGAGTTTCTTGGCAGGACAGTGCGCATGTAATTACGTACTAATGTAATTACGCATGTAAGTAACTGCTGAAATTACTCTGCCCACTGACTTAACCGCAATCAATGTGCAGATGCTGGTAAATACAAAAAAGGACACAAAGTGCTGGAGTAATGCAGCGTGTCCGGCAGCGTCTCTGGAGAATATGATAGGTGACGTTTCAAATAGTCTGAAGAAGGTTCTCAACTCAAAATGTAGAATCTGGTGAAGGTAAGTTTACAGATACAGTATGGAAACAGACCCTTTGTCCCAAAGAGTCAGCGCTGACCAACAATCACTCCGTTCTATCCTAGATTCTAGGGACAATTTGCAGTAGCCAATTCTTTGGAGTGTGGGAGGAAACCGGATAAAACCCGGGAGAACGTACAAACTCCGTACAGACAGCACCCTTAGTCAGGATCAAACCCGGATCTCTGGCCTGTAAGGCAGCAGCTCTACCGCGGCGCCACCATCTGACCCAAAACATCACCCATGCATGTTCACCCGAGATGCTGCCTGAGCGGCAGAGTTACTCCAGCACCTTGTGTCCTTTAGATCTCAATCAATCAATATCCGAACAACAGTTAATGACACCTCACCATTTCTCTCTCTTCCTCCAGGATGATCGGCTCCCTTGTGCGGTCCCACAGCCGTAGAGACTTATCATGAGAGGAAGAAACGATGTGATCTCCATTGGGGCTGATGGCCAAACACCACACTTCACCATGATGCCCCTGCAGAGAACAAACAGCGATGAACTATCAGACTGAATCATGCAAGATTTACACGTCTACAAAGAACACAAAAGTGATGGCAATTCCCCAACAATTGAAAGAGCCAGCAGTATGCTATTAGACTGATTTATGTGATATGCCAATCAATATTTCTGATAACAATGTTTTAGACTTATTTATACCCAACAATATGCACAATTCAAATGTTGCCATTTATAATAATAAGACTGAGCTCTTGGACTGCAGCAACATAAAGGGTTTCAGTTATTTTAACAAAATGGAATACAATAAACCTTCAGACTCTAGCCTGGTCAAATTCTGAGAATCCAGAGTCCTCAGGATTTCAGTGGTGATTTTTCAGACTGTTATTACTCCTAATAATACCTCAATATACACCTCATTCATTTTATTTTATACGCTACATTGTGGAAAGGAGACAAGTGCTCCGGACATTGGAATCTGACCACGTTCCCAAACCCTGCTGTTCCAGACCACAAGCCTGGCTCAGGATACACAGTATAGTTGCTGGAGATCCCGGTTACTAACTATTCTAAACTCCCATTTCCGATTCACACACGGATCTTTCTGTCCTGGGCCTCTTCCATTGCCAGAGTGAGGCCACAGGCAAACTGGAGGAGCAGCAACTCGTATTTGACTTGGCTAGCTTACGCCCAGCGGTATGAACATGGAATTCTCCAATCTTAATATCCCCCCCCCCCCCACCCCTCGCTATTTTCTACACCCCTGTTCACACCCCACAACGTCAGGATGGAAACGGGGGTCTCTGCAAGATTTAATTCAAGGATCTGTCAGAACAGTGTCAATGGCATTGAGAAATATTACCACATATATAACCAACTTTGTGGAGATATAGAATGTACATTTCCACTGACAAATACAAATTCCACGATAAATGTGACCAACTGATGCAAACCATGACAATTAAAGGCAGTAGTATACCAAGGTTTATAATGCTGTCAAAACAATGCCATAGGAATTAAGATTCAGAAATATTTGTTGAAATAAATGACTGAAATATTGAAACAGCATAATTTAAGTTGGTAAATATCAATATAAAAAGGGAGAAATATTAAAAGCTGATACAGTGGAGTAAGGAATAAAGGAAGGTTTTGAGGCATTAAACATATCATTTGTTTTTGTCTTCATTGCAGAAGAGCCCAACGTGGCAGAAATGGGGGAGGGGGGTGGGACAGAGAAAGGATTATCTAGAATTAAAGTAAAGATGCCTGCAACTCATATGTGGTACTTTGTTACAATCTCTCTGTAAATCCACATGTACTAAATCTATTGTGAAAGACAAAATGTTGGAGGAACTCAGCGGGTCAGGTGACATCCTGTGGGGGACAGGTGATGTTTCAGGTCAGGACTCTTTTTCAGAGTGCATTGACACTAAACGTTCCCTCCACAGATGCTGCCTGAGACACTAGGTTTCACTCAAAATTCCAGCATCTGCAATTCTATATATCCTGCAACTTATATGTGCATTGAGTATAGAAGTTGGGATGTAATGTTAAAATTGTACAAGGCATTGGTGAGGCCAATTCTGGAGTATGGTGTACAATTTTGGTCGCCTAATTATAGGAAGGATGTCACCAAAATAGAGAGAGTACAGAGGAGATTTACTAGAATGTTGCCTGGGTTTCAGCAAGTAAGTTACAGAGAAAGGTTGAACAAGTTAGGGCTTTATTCTTTGGAGCGCAGAAGGTTAAGGGGGGACTTGATAGAGGTCTTTAAAATGATGAGAGGGATAGACAGAGTTGACGTGGATAAGCTTTTCCCACTGAGAGTAGGGAAGATTCAAACAAGGGGACATGACTTGAGAATTAAGGGACTGAAGTTTAGGGGTAACATGAGGGGGAACTTCTTTATTCAGAGAGTGGTGGCTGTGTGGAATGAGCTTCCAGTGAAGGTGGTGGAGGCAGGTTCGTTTTTATCATTTAAAAATAAATTGGATAGTTATATGGACGGGAAAGGAATGGAGGGTTATGGTCTGAGCGCAGGTATATGGGACTAGGGGAGAATACGTGTTCGGCACGGACTAGAAGGGTCGAGATGGCCTGTTTCCGTGCTGTAATTGTTATATGGTTATAAACTAAATTTACCAACATTTCCCGGGATAAAAGGAATGGTCCCACGAGAAGCTATTGAGTTGTGTTTGAAAGTAAAGGTTATTTCATTGAGACATTTCATATTCTTTGTTGAATTCTGAGGATAGATGCCAAGTGACAGTTTCCTTCGGATGGAAAGATGAGAACACGGCTACAGAACATTTCTATCCAGGATGGGGCAGCACAGTGGCACAGTGGTAGAGTTGCTGCCTTACAGCGCCAGGGACCCAGATTCAATCCTGACTATAGGTGCTGTCTGTTCACAGTTTGTATGTTCTTCTTGTGACTGTTTGCATTTTCTCATGGTTCCTCCCACATTCCAAAGTTGTGCCGGCTTGTAGGTTAATTGGCTTCGGTAAAGATTGTAAATTGTCCCTAGTGTATAGTATAGTGCTGATTGGCACAGACTCGATGGGCTGAAGGACCTGTTTCCGCACTGTATATTAAACAATTGAAATGTCAAAGTTTAGAGGACACAGATTCATGGTTCGGAGGGGCAAAGTTTAAAGCAAGGTAGACAAAATTGCTGGAGAAACTCAGCGGCTGTGGCAGTATCTATGGAGCGAAGGAAATAGGCAACGTTTTGGGCCGAAACCCTTCTTCAGACTGATGCAGAGTGGGGGTGGGCGGGAAGAAGAAAGGAAGAGGTGAAGCCAGAAGGGCTGAGGGAGAGCTGAGAAGGGGAGGAGACAGCAAGGGTACCGGGAATTGGAGAAGTCAATGTTCAGGCCACCGGGGTGCAGACTGCCCAAGCGGAATATGAGGTGCTGCTCCTCCAGTTTCCGGTGGTGCTCACTCTGGCTGTGGAGGAGGCCCAGGACAGAAAGGTCGGATACGGAATGGGGAGTTGAAGTGCACAAGGAGATCAGGTTGGTTAACGAGCGGAGGTGTTCAGCGAAACGACCACCAAGCCTACACTTGGTCTCACCGATGGAGTTTCTCCAGCAAATTTACCTTCCATTTTCCAGCATCTGCGGTTCCTTCTTGAACAAAGTTTAAAGGAGATGTGCGGGGCAAGTATTTTTACACAGAGGGCGGTGAGTGCCTGGAACATGCTGCCTGGGTCGATGGTGGAGGCAGATACAATAAGGGCATTTAAGAGGCACAGGGATATGCAGGGAATGGAGGGATATGGATCACATTGAAGCAGAGATTAGTTCAACTTAGCATCATGTTGGTCATGGACATTGTGGGCTGAAGGTCCCGTTCTGTGTTCCATGACAACCTGACAAGACTTTTTCTATTTAGGACTGTGATGAGCAATTTCTTTATGCATCGATCTGCAGGCCGTTAGAACTCGCTAACTTTGAGATTGATAAATGACCAATCAGTTGCACATTGGAAGCTGCGATCAACAGATCTTCATGGGGTTTGGGTGACAAAGAGGACCAGATAGATGTTCAGCATTGATCTTGTTGAATGGTGAAGAAGGTGTAAGTGGCTACATGGATATTTGCCACTTTTTGTCATCTGTGGCCTTATTCTACACTAACACATTTTCCACTTACTGATCATTTCACAGTGCAATTTCAAAGCAAGAAATAATTTTTTTGTTTTAGTCATTCAAATGGCAACCGTATGTTGTAATAATTAGCAACATTTATAAATTGAAGAGTTTATATATTTCTGAAGTTATACTCACTTCCAGGGTCTGAATGTGCACAAACTTGTCAGCGTCCCACTGTTTGATTTTCTTGTCTTTCCCAGCAGTGAAGAAGAGGTGAGTTTTTGCCACAAACTTCAAAGACATTACACTGCGGAGAGAAAGACCAGAGACTTTAGAGGGTGGCAACAGCTGACAGTCCCTGGCGACCACCGATCACCCCGTACACTAGCACTATCCTACACACCGAGGACAAATTACAATTTACAGAAGCCAATCCCACACATCTTTGGAATGTGGGAGGAAACAGGAGGTCCCGGAGAAAACCCACATAGTCACGAGGAGAACATACAAACTCTGTACAGACAGCACTCGTAGCAGGATCAAACCCGGGTCTCTGGCACTGTAAAGCAGCAACTCTACCGCTGCGCCATCGTGCCAGATTTTCCTCCGTATCTGGTGTTGGGTTATGTAAAATGTACCTTTTTTTAATCATTTAATCTGTGACTGAAAGTGAATCTATGTTGACTTTACAACAAATAACAACCACACAGTTACCAGGTTTTGAAATATGATTGGAGACAAAGATACTGGAGAAACTCGAAACGTTGCCCATTTCCTTCGCTCCATAGATGCTGCTGCACCCGCTGAGTTTCCCCAGCACTTTTGTCTACCTTTGATTTTCCAGCATCTGCAGTTCCTTCTTAAACACTTTGCAATATGATTGCTCAAGAACAAAGGAAACTGCACAATGTAGTGGACATGACCTGGCCCATCACAAGTACTGACGTCTCTGACGTTAAAGTTGGGGGGATCTGCAGGAAGCATGGCTCAAGAAGGCAGCTAACATCATCCATACTAGACCCACACAGCGTGCCCACACCCTCCGCCCAGTTACCATCGGGTGGAAGGTACAGGATCCCGAGACCCACAACCTCCAGGTTTAAGAACAGCTTCTTCCGATCTTGCACAACCCTAACCACATCCTTACTTCAACCACCTCAAGTCCTACTGAACCATTATGGACTGAGCACTTCCAATACATTTGTATTTGCACAGTCACGGTCTGAATGACAAAGTTTATTGTGTATTTATTGTTGCATCAAGAGTCATAGAGTGCTACAGTGTGGAAACAGGCCCTTCGGCCCAACTTGCCCACACTGGCCAACATGTCCCAGCTGCACTAGTCCCACCTGCCCGCGTTTGGCCAATATTCCTCCAAATCTGTCCTATCCATGTACTTGTCTAACTGTTTGGGATAGTCCCACTCAACTACATCCTCTGGCAGCTTATTCCATATACCCACCACCCTATGTGTGAAAACGTTACCTCTCAGATTCCTATTAAATCTTTTTCCCTTCACCTTAAACCTATATCCTCTGGTCCTCAATTCACCTGTTCTGAGCTATAGACTCTGTGCATCTCCCCGGTCTACTCCTCTCATGACTTTATACACCTCTATAAGATCACCCCTCATTCTCCTCCACTCCAGGGAATAGAGTCCCAGCCTACTCAACCTCTCCCTATAGCTCACACCTTCTAATCCTGGCAACATTTTATGTGCCTGTAAAATTGCATTTCATTGCTCCAGATCATATCTGGTGCATATGACGCATAAGAACTCTTAAAACTTTAAAAGTGCATAAACATAGCTGGAAAAGACAAGATGGAAACAAGGAATAGCAGATGCTGGTTTATAAAAAAAACTCAGTGGGTCAGGCAGCATCCCTGGAGAACTTAGAGGTTGTGGGTCGGAATTATTTTTCAGACTGTCTGGTGAAGGGTGCCAACCCGAAAAATCACCTGTCCATGTTCTCCAGAGATGCTACCTGAGCTGCTGAGTTACTCCAGCACTCTGTGTCTTTTTCTGGAAAAGATAAGATCAGCATTGTGTCAAAATTCCTTTTCTTTTAAGCATACTTGGTGCATTAGTTTAAAATGTTTTTATTCTAGTAACCCCTCACCACCCATTCCTCCCCCAACCCGTTATATCTTTATATTTGTATAGAATGCTTTCAATTATAACTTACTTATCCGTACCTTTAAGTATATTTATCTTGGTGCAGATTCATCACACATTTGCCAGTACTCATAAATTAAAAAAAATATTCTTTAAAAACCTGGGAATATTCACTAAGCAGCCTATTTTTCCAGACCTCATTTCCAACTTCTCATCCTTACACCAAACATCACATCCTGCTCCAACGTACACAGTAAAAATGGAACAACATCATTCATGCAGATCTGATCCCACTGACAGCTACTAAATGAACTCAAGCATTTAGCCCAGATTGGATGGCTTGAGTTATTAGGTGGGACTGGTTAGGCTGGGATTGTTTTCCTTGGCACGTGGTGACCTTTTTGCTGTATATAAAATCATAAGAGGCGTAGATAATATGAATGCTTGCAGTCTGTTCCCTAGGGCAGCGGAAAGAAGGCATGGGTTTAAAATGAAATTCAGAATGGTCGGGCTCTGGAGATTTGTAGAGCAGAGGCATCTGGGAGTACAGGCACGTGCCTGATCTAGGAGTTCAGACAAAAGTGGTATCACAGGTCAACAAGGCTTTTGGCAACTAGGCAGAGTACTGAGTATAGAAGTTGGGAGGCCATGTTGCAGTTATACAAGACGTTGGTGAGGCCACATTCAGAGTATTGTGTTCAGTTTTAGACACCATATTATAAGGAAAGATGTTGTCAAGCTGAAAAGGATGTAAAGATTCATGAGGATGTTGCCAGGCCTCAAGGGCCTGAGCTATAGGGAGAGGTTGAGCAGGCTAGGACTCTATTCCTTGGAGCACAAGAGGTTGAGGGGTAATCTTATGGAGGTGTACAAAGTCATGAGAGGAATAGATCAGGTAAATACACAGTCTTTTGCCCAGAGTTGGGGAACCGAGAACAACAGGACATAAGTTTAAGGTGAAGAGGAAAAGATTTAATAGGAATTTGAGGGGTAACTTTTCTACACAAAGTTGAGTGTATGGCACGAGCTGCCGGAAGAGGTAGTTGAGGCAGGTACTATTGCAACGTTTAAGAAGCATTTGGACAGGTACATGGATAGGTTTAGAGGTTGTATATGGGCTAAACGCAGGCAGGGTAGATGGGGTATGTTGGGCGGTTTGGGCAATTTGGACTGAAGGGCCTGTTTCCATGCTGTATGACTATGAAAGGGGACAGATCTAAGGGGAACCTGAGGGGACAGTTTTTCAACTCGGAGTATGGTGGGTGTTTGGAACGAGTTGCCAAAAGTAGTTGTAGAGGTTGTACAATTTCAACATTTTAAAAACATTTAGACGGTACATGGATAAGAAATGTTTAGTGGGAAATAGGCTAAACACAGGCAACTGGGACCAGCTCAGGTGGCACCTTGTTCAGCATGGCCAAGTTGGGCTGAAGGGCTGTTCTGTGCTATTTCACTCTATGATTCTAAGTTTAGACTCAAATTTGAAACATCAGCAGAATTCTTAAGTTCTCTTACTCCAAATACACTTTGCAGCAACATTCATGTAGAAACAATGAACTGCAGGCACTGGTTTACCAAGGAAAGACACAAAGTGCTGGAATATCTTAGCAGGTCAGGCACCATGTTGGTGAACATGAATAGGTAATGTTTCAGGTTAGGGCCCTTCTTATGCATGATTTGATGAGTTACTCCAGCATTTTGTCTTTCCACAGCAGCATTAATAATGTTCAAACAGCATCCATTCATACGACTCAATGCAGATGCATTTGATACTTTACAATCCATTGGTTGATTGAAAGCAGGCCCTTCAGCCCATCGAGTCCATGCCGACCATCGATCTACCCGTTCACACTAGTTCTATGTTATCCCCCATTTAGCATCCACTCCCTACACATTTGGGGCAATTTTATAGAAGTCAATTAACCTACAAACCTGCACCACTTTGGAATGTGGGAGGAAACGGGAGAAGAGTACACAATCACAGGGCGAACGTGCAAACAGCACACAGACAGCACCAGTCAGGATCCAACCTGGGTCTCTAGTGCTGTGAGGCAGCAGCTCTACCAGCTGCACCACTGTGCTGCCTACAATTGCATACAATGTTGTGGAATAACTGTGAGTTATTATTTTGCAGCAATTATATATATATATACATATATTAATGAGTTATCATGATACTTTTATGTGCAATTTTGCACTACAACACATTGACAATGATTACCAAAATCATTGAGTTGAAACATGAATTGATCGGGGTGCAGCAATAGAATTGCTGCCTCACAGCGCCAGAGACCCAGGTTCAATCCTGACTACACGTGCTGTCTGTACGGAGTATGATCCTTCTCCCTGTGACCACGTGGGCTTTCTCCAGGTGCTCCGGCTTCCTCCCACATTCCAAGGATGTGTGTGTTTGTACGTTAATTGGCTTTTAGTAAATTGTCTCTAGTGTGTAGGATAGAACTAATGTACGGGTTGGCACGGACTCTGTGGGCCAAAGAGCCTGTTTCTGTGCTGTAGCTCTAAACTAAACTAAGCTGCTCCATCTGTGACCCTGTGAAAAACATGAATCTGGAGCAATTGGAGAAATAAACTCTACCTGTCCTCGTGTGCAAAAAGTGACCTGTGGCAGTCTCCAAACTCCAATCCCCAAATCTTCACATTCCTGTCCGCTGAGCCAGTTGCGATCAGAGAGCTATCCTACAAATTAACAATGATATATCAATTAAGTGTGTACAATCACAGAAGGGTTATTGCAATCGAAAAAGCTCATTTTGGCCTTGGTAGTTTAACAATCTTCACAAAACATTCAATTAAACAATTACAATCCAGCCGCTCAGACAAAAAAAATTAAAGTGCTTATAACAATTAGATCTGTTCCAAAGATGAATGTCACGTCCAATATAAAATTTGACACAAAGTGTTGGAGTAACTCAGCGGGTCAGGCATCATCTGTGGAGAACATGGATAGGTGACGTTTCACAGAGTGCTGGAGTAACTCAGCGGGTCAGGCAGCATCTGTGGAGAACACGGATAGGTGACATTTTGGGTTTCTTCAGACTGATTGAGGTGGGGGGTGTGGGGGGGGGGGGGGGGGGGGGGGGGGAGTGGGGGGGGGGTCGCCTATCCATGTTCTCCAGAAGTGCTGCTGACGTGCTGAGTTACTCCAGCACTTTATGTGTTTTGTTGGAAAACCAACATCTGCAGTTCCTTGGTCCCCCATATACAATTAGTTGGTCTTAATGTTTAGCACTCCTTTCCAGGAGTTTTTTTTTAATTTCTGATTTTCTACAGTAGAACCAGCTCATTAAAAGGTACAAGCTTCAAAATCTTTGTGTTCTGGATTGCTACTGATGCATCATTCTGCAGCTGAAGCTTGCTCATTCTATGACATTGGTCACCATTCTGAACAGCCCCATTCATTGTGATCCATTTCTCACAGCTCCAACAGCCCAAGGCATCCCTCGCCAGGATGTGCTGCACCTTGTCATTACATTGTTCC
Organism: Leucoraja erinaceus; assembly: GCF_028641065.1. Classification (NCBI taxonomy): domain Eukaryota; kingdom Metazoa; phylum Chordata; class Chondrichthyes; order Rajiformes; family Rajidae; genus Leucoraja; species Leucoraja erinaceus. Next base: position 845,151 of record NC_073389.1, on the reverse strand, counting down.
CCTGTTGTAAGCAGGTCCATTCATGGTATGCACCCCTCATCAGTTTCCCCGGTCACTCTACACCTGCCCGGTCCACCATTCATCACTCCTGCCCTGCCACATCCACTGCTCACTGCTCTGGGGGGGCAAAAACAATTGGAGACCTGGCTGGGGGGTTGGGGAGCCGAGAACGAAGGGGCTCCCGGCGGTGTGGGCAGGAGGTACACTGGGGAGGGACCCAGTGGAGGGGGCAGCTGCCATGTGCGGTGGCGGCAGGCAGTAGATAGGAATCTTTGGTGAAGTTTTGTAACTAGGTCAGCGGCAGAAACATGGCGACACGTGTGTACTGCCCAGGTGAGGTCTGCTCCATGATTTTACCGGGTTGTATGCAAAACAAGCACTTCACTGTACCTCGGGACATGTAACAATAAAGTATCAATGAATTATAGAATCTAAGCTCTGTCACTTCACCTCACTATCCAATCCACTCTTCACTCTGCTCGCCACAGTGCATGAAGCCGTCTGCACGGGACATGGAGTGGGAGGTTGCTTATCTTGAAGGAAATACGTTGGTCTGGCAGGCGTGGAAAACTACTGCCATATTTCTTCTTTTCATAGAAAAGATTGCTTTCAACACTGGTAATTGGCAAGCACATCATGTGCATGGCAACCTTGCCTCACATCTAAATAACGTGGACTCAATCAATGATTTTCAAATTCACTGTAGAAAGGTTGTAGGAGCCACAGGTTGTAGAATCCCTATGTCTTGGACTTCCTTTATGAACAAATGCCGCTGAGATTCAGGTAGTTTTTTCCCAGCTGTTATCAGGCAACTGATGCATCCTCTCACCAACTAGAGAGCGGTCCTGACCTCCCATTGATGTATGTGTGAATGAATGAATGAATACTTTATTGTCACATGTGACAAGTCACGGAGAAATTCTTTACTTGCAATAGTCGCCTCCTAAAGGACGTTGACAAAGCTACAAAGTATCCTGCACCAGGTGCAACTTTGTTATGTCCCGCCCACTGTGAGTCCTCCTTTGTTCCTCTCTCCCCCGGCGGCGGCGGCGGCCTCATTCCCACGTGGTCCGTCCACGTCCATCGGTGCCCTTATCGAACGCCGCATTGACCGCTCCACTATCACCCCTCCTGACACCGCCGTGGGTCCAACCCTGGCACCAGCCGTGGGCTCCTCAACCCAGGCCTGACCCCATCTACCTCAATGGAGACCTTTGAACATTCTTTAATCAAACTTTACATAGAAATATAGGAAAATAGGTGCCATTCGGCCCTTCAAGCTAGCACCACTATTCAATATATTCATCCAAATTCATTACCCCGTTCCTGCTTTCTCCCCATATCCCTTGATTCCGTTAGCCCTGAGAGTTAAATCTAACTCTCTCTTGAAAACATCCAGTGAATGGCCTCCACTTGTACTGGATGTGCCTGCCCTTTGTACTAAACGTTATTCTGTATTCGTACACTGTGGACATCTTGATTGTAATCATCTACAATCTTTCTGCTGACTGGATAGCATGCAACTAGAAAAGGTTTCACTGTATCTCGGTACACACGACAACAAACAAAATTAAAATCTCTAAATGAACCTAATATTCGTAAGTGGAGGCAAATCATTGATTCGATTTTACCCAAATCCATTTTGCTTTGACTTCATGAAAAATCCCGTTATTTGGAGTTGGATGCAACCATGTTCCCAAGTGCGGAATAATAAATCTATCCCAATATTTTGGATCACTTTGCCATCCCTTTTTTCCCCCACAATATTATTAATACTGAAAGTGAACATACTTACATGAGAGATATCCATACAAAGCACAGGTAGCTTGTGTCCATAAAGTGACAGGAAAAACTGCAAAAGAAACAAAAATATAGGAAGTGGCATAGCTACATTTGAATGTTTCTCTCAGTTCTTGGTTAGGAAGGGCCGAAGAGTCTACTTGATGGTATTATTCTTTTGTTTTAAGATTACATTAATTTTGATTTTATTTCTACAATTCACATTTCATTCTCTTCCACCATAAAACCAACATATCTCCTGTTGATAAGTTCTAGGATAAAATTAGGACATTCGGCTCATCAAATCTACTCCAGCATTCAATCATGGCTGATCTATCTTTCCCTCTCAACCCTATTCTCCTGTCTTCTCCCATAACCCCTGACACCCATACTAATCAACAATCTATCAATCTTTGCCTTAAAAATATCCATTGACTTGGCTCCATCGCCTTCTGTGGCCATGAATTCCACAGATTCACCTGAAGAAATTGCTCCTCATCTCCTCTCTAAAGGTACGTCCTTTTATTCTGAGGCTATGGGCTCCGGTCCTAGACTCTTCCACTGGTGGAAACCTCCTCTCCACATCCACTCGATCTAGGCAATTTATTGATCCACATCACACAACTATTTATTATTTGTCCAAGATCAAAATCATTTTCAGCCAACAACAGCATTAAATAATCACTATGTTGGGAGATGTGAAGAAATTAGGATATTCTCCAATTTGCTAATGATAGAAAGGTGTATATAGTGTACATTCACACCATGTTGACCATTAATGCCAAGTGATCGATGGTTTAGCACTGACATTAAACCAGTTTAGGTGCCAGAGCCCAGGTTCAGTTTGAGGTGTAATGTTATGACACTATCTCCTCCAAAACCTTATATCACTTAGTTCCAGTGACAGGCTGACCTCTGACTTTATGATTTTTAATACCCGTTTTAGTTTAGTTTAGTTTGGAGATCTGCGTGGAAATGGGCCCACATCGGCCATCGATCACCCCTTCACACTGGTGCTATGTTATCCCACTTTCTCATCTACTCCCCACACATTAGTTATTTCTTTCAAAGAGGCCAATTATCACAAACCTACACTTTGTTGGGATTTGGGATGAAACCGGAGCACCCAGAGGAAACCAAGGCAGTCACAGGGTTAACATCCAAACTCCACACACAGAGCCTGCACCCGAGGTCAGGATGGATCCCAGGTCTCTAGCGCTGTGAGGCGCCACCACTGTGCCACCCTTTAGTTTGCTGGGTGTAACATAGACGGGTACTGCCCAGCCACAATTGCTCCTGACAGGTGGTGGAGAGCTGCCTTAGTTGAGCTTAGTTTAGAGATACAGTACAGAAACAGGCCCTTCGGCCCACTGAGTCCACACTGACCAGCGATCCCTGCACATTAACACTACACTACACACACTAGGGACAATTTTACATTTGTACCAAGCCAATTAACCTTCAAACCTGCACATCTTTGGAGTGTGGGAGGAAACAGAAGATCTGGGAGAAAAACCACGCAGGTCAGGGAGAGAAGGTACAAACTCCGTACAGACGGCACCCGTAGTCAGGATCAAACCTGGGTCTGTGGCGCTGTAAGGTAGTTACAGCGCCACAGGTTTAACTACCCGCTGCTGTAAGGTAGTTAGCTCTATCGTTACACCAACTACTGCCATCCTTCTTCTAAAGGTAGTCCCACTGTAACCAAGATGAGAGCACAAGGACTTTAACCCTTTGACAAGGAAGGAACAATGATAACGAATGTTTGCAAGTTAGGGTGGAGAGTGACTTGAGCAGAGAACCTGACGCACCTGCAAACATAAAGTTGTACTCTGTCACTGTGGTTATCTTTTACCTTGAGCGTGTCCGTGTAGAATACTTTCACAGTACAATCTAGTAGGGACACAGCCAGTAGCCTCCCATTGGGGCTGTGACACACAGCCAGGACATCTTCATCCAGTTGAAGAGTGCGGGTGTGATTCAGAGACAGCCTGCGGTTACAGTAAAAGGATCCACGTCACATTCAGCCAGTTGGTCAGCAGTTATCATTGAAATGATTCCCAAGGATGTTCCCTGGCTGGAGAGCTTGCATTGCAAGGAGAGACTGGTTAGGCTGGGGACACACGGAACTGTAGATGCTGGAATTAGTTTAGAGATACAACGTGGAAACAGGAGCCTTGCTCATCAAGTCCACACCGCCCATCAATCACTCGTTCACACTAGTTCTATCTCACACACTAGGGGCAATTTTACAGAAGCCAATTAACCTACAAACCCGCACGTCTTTGGATTGTGAGAGGAAACTGGAGCACCCAGAGGAAACCTACGTGGTCACAAAGTGAACAAGCAAACTCCGTACAGACAGCACCCATCGCCAGGTCTCTAGCGCTGTAAGGCAGCAACTCTACCACTGAGCAAACTTGAGCAAAACAAGATTCGGAGGAATCTTAAGCAAAACACCTAGTGTTGTAAAACTCAGCAGGTCAGGTAGCATCTGTCGAGGAAATGGACAGAAGGAGTCTATGGACTTTTCTTCAGAATGATGAAGGCTCCTGACCCAAAATGTTGTCTGTCCACTCTAGATTTTAAAGATACTGTGTGGAAACAGGACCTGCGGCCCACCAAGTCCACCGACTAGCAATCATCCTGTACACTAGCACTATCCTACACACTAGGGACAATTAACCTATCAACCTGTATGTCTATGGTGTGCGGGAGGAGACTGGAGCACCCGGAGAAAACCCACGTAGACACGGGGAGAACGTACAAACTCAGTACAGACAGCACCGTAGTCAGGATCGAACCAGCGCAGCAAGGCAACAACTCTACAGCTGCACCACTGTCCACTCCCTCTATGGATACTGCTTGTCCTGGATAGACTGGGTCTCCTGGAGAATCAGAGGCGGAGTGGTGACAAGCAGAGGTATATAATATTAGGAGAAGCATACACAGAGTGGATATCCAGAGTCTGTTTCCCATGGAAAGGGGTGGCTGAAACTACATGGGTTTAAGGTGAGAAAGGGATCTGAGGGGAAACATTTTCACACAAGGAATACTTGGTGTCTGGAACAAGCTGCCTGCACTCCCTGTGACCACGTGCGTTTCCTCTGGGTGCTCCAGGTTCCTCCCACATCCACAAAGATGTGCAGGTTTGTAGTCGGAGGAGACGGGAATATGCAACATTTATGAACTATCTACACAGGAACTTGAATGAGCAAGGCATAGAGTGATATGTAATTTATGCAGGCAAGTGGGATCAGTATAGATGAGCATGATGACATAAATGTGTCGAGCTGAAGGGCCTGTTTCCAAGATATACAACTCTATGACTGGAAGAGATCATTCTAGCTGACCTCCCATCTATTCAGAAGTATTGAGATCCTCCCTGGACCCATACCTACGTTACCTTGAAGAAGCTTCAGAATCTGAAGGGCCCTGACCCGCAACCTCACCTATACATGTTCTCTAGAGATGCTGCCTGACCTGCTGAGTTACTCCAGCACTTTGTGTCTTTATTTATATAAACCAGCATCTGCAGTTAGCTAATATTTTGATTGGTTAAATTGATACAGCATGGATACAGGCCCTTCAGCCCACCAAGTTCACAATGGCAATCTATCACCCATTCACGCCAGTTCTATGTTATATCCACTCCCTACCCATTAGGGGCAGTTTACAGAGGGCAATTAGAGAGAGATATGCAATTAACCTGCAAACCCGCACGTCTTTGGGATGTGGGAGGAAACCGGAGCATCCGGAGTAAACCTACGTGCGGTCACAGGGGGAACGTGCAAACTCCACACAGACAGCACCTGAGGTCAGTGTCGAACCCGGGTCTCTGGTGCTGTAAGGGAACGGCTGTCGCATCTGTGCCACTGTGCTGCCCTTGTTACTCAAGTACATTCACTTTCCCTTTCATTGCTTACCTTGTCTGTGAGGAATTTTCATCCTTCACCAACTCAAATTCCCAAAATTTCACCGTCTTGTCAGCACTTCCAGAAACAATGCCACGCTGGGAGAAAGAATCGACATGTCATCAATATTTATCAAATGTTTGTGAGACAATGAAGCCACTCAGTGCACAATACTGTCACTTCCTATCACACTTTAACATGGAACAGTACAGCACAGGAACAGGCTCTTCAGCCCTCAATGTCTGTGTGATGCATGATGCTAAGATAAACCTTTTTCCCAGGATGGAAAAATCAAAGACTAGAGGGCACAGCTTTAAGGTGAGAGGAGCAAAGTTTAAAGGAGATGTGCGGGTCAGGTTTATATTACACACAGAAAGGTGGTGTAGCTAGAATGCGTTGCTGGGAATGTTGGTGGAGGCAACACAATAATGGTGTTTTAAAAAACTTTTGGATAGCCACATGGAAATGCAGGGAATGGAGGGATATGGGTTCTGTGCGGGCAGGTAAGGGATAGTCTTGGCATTAAAGGTACACAAAAATGCTGGAGAAACTCAGAGGGTGCAGCAGCATTTATGGAGCGAAGGAAATAGGCGACATTTCGGGCCGAACCCTTCTTCAGTCTTGGCATCATGTTCGGCACAGACATTGTGGACCGAAGGGCCTGTACTTGGGCTGTGCTCTCTATGTTCTGTTTCAATGGCAGAAATTATGATAGCTGCTTTCCTTTTAAATATTTGACATTTCTTGTTGAGCCTTTGACTTTCATGTTTTTGTGCCATGGAACATAGAAAGGCACAGCACAGGAACAGGCCCTTCGGCCCACAATGTCCATGCCAGACATGATGCCAAATCATCCGGTGGGCGGCGCGACTCTGGTCAGCAGCGGCCTCTGCAGTCTGTCCGCGTTTTATTATTTCTGTCTGTGTTTTTATGTAGTTTTTGTTATTTTTTGTTGGGGTGTGTGTGTGGGGGGGGCGGGGGTGGGGTGAGAGGGGGGGGGGGGGGGAACTTTTTAAATCTCTCCCTGGACGGGAGACCCGACCGTTTCTCGTCGGGTTTCCGTTGTCGTTGGGGCCGCAACGAGGAGCGGCCTCCAACAGGAAGAGACCGGGGACTCTGGTGCTACGACTCACCGTCCGTCGGGGCTGGCCGAGTCCGGAGCGGGTGGAGCGGTGGAGGAGCGCTGCTGCTGCGGCCCCGACCGGAGAGTCGGAGGCTTCAACGGCAGGTCTGTGGACGGCGGCACCGGGAGCCCGCGGGTCCCTGGAGGGAGACCGCTTTTCAGGGCTCTCGCAACGGCGACTTCCCCCGCCCGAGTTGCGGGGTTGAAGAGCTCCTGGAGAGGGGCCTACATCACCACCCCCGCGCGACTTGGAATGGCCGCGGACTCTGCGAGCGCACGCCGGGGGCTCCAACACCAAGACCCGGTGTGCGACCTCGCACCACCCGGCGTGGCTTTAATGGCCGCGGGACAATCGCCATCGCCAGCCGGGGGCTATGACTTTGACTCTGACATTGGGGGGGGGGGAGTGCAGTGGAGAGATAAGTTTATTTGGCCTTCCATCACAGCGATGTGATGGATGTTTATGTAAATTATGTTGTGTCTTGGGTCTATGTGTTTGTAATGTATGGCTGCAGAAACGGCATTTCGTTTGGACCTCAAGGGGTCCAAATGACAATTAAATGTATCTTGTATCTTGTATCTTGTATCAGGAAAGTAGGTGGCTTGGAAGGGAGCTGCAGATAGCAGTAATCGCCTGTACACACTTGGCATCTACCGCATCTTGTAGATGGTGCCCAATGAACCTAGCGTATTGGACTCTGGGATGTGCATAGGCTCAAAGGGCCGCACAGCTGTAACTGTCTCCACCCCACAGTTGCTGGCAGCTATCCTGGGCCTTCCTTCTACTCTGCCAGCTGAGCCCTGGGCATCATGTTACTTGTCTCTGGCCAGCGATGAAGGCTGCTGCTATTTTCACACCAATGGATGTTGGCACGTGGTGGCGAGGGTCTTGGCACACGGCTATTTTCCACAGATGCAATTTATTATTCTTGTAGCTGCTCGCAATTGGGTTCCCCTTCCTAGTCAGTACAATGTATTAAATTATATACATTGGCTTTAACTCTCCTCCGGTGCAAACTTTAGACATTTCCTGCAAACTCCTATAATGTAAACTTGATTACTTTAGTTGAGAGATCCAGCAAGGAAACAGGCCCATTAGTCTAGTCTTAGTTCCGATTTAGCTTAGATATACATCAGGACCTTGACTTGTATGTGGGGAATATCGGCTAAGGTATTGATTGAAACAGGCCCTTCGGCCCACCGAACCTGCACTGACCAGCAATCTCCCCGTACACTAGCGCTACCCTGCACACTAGGGACTATGTACAATTAACATAAGCCAATTAACCTACAACCCTGTACGTCTTTGGAGTGTGGGAAGAAACCGGAGCACCCGGAGAAAATACATGCGGTTACAGGAAGAACATACAAATTTGTACAGACAGTCCCCTTAGTCAGGATTGAACCCGGGTGTCTGGTGCTCTAAAGCAGCAAACCTACCGCTGCACCACCGTGCCACCCTTTTTCTTTAAAATACAACTTTATTTAGATTTTAGATGAGATTTTAATCTCACCTTCCTGTATGTGATCCATATCCCTCCATTCCCTGCTTATACATGTGCCTCTCTATAAGTCTCTTGAGTGCCACCATTGTATCCGTCTCCATCATCACCCCTGGCAATGCATTAAGATGAGAATAATGTTCTGATCTCACTTAGAAATGAACTATACGTATATAGAACACATTACCTGGTCAGGTGCCAGTGAAATAGACCATACTGCTCCATCGTGGCCATCCAATGTCTCCAACATATGTCCTGATGCTAAATCAAAGAGTTGCAGCTTTCCAGACTACAGGAAACACGAAGAAGCACAATAAATGTCAGCACATTTAATCCAAATCAGCTGGATGCCAATAACGAGTTTCATTTATAAAATAATATATTTCATTTGCTGTCTTTTCTTCCATCCACATACATCTGATCTAGATTAGAGTTATAGAGTGTGGAAGCAGGCCCTTCAGCCCAACTTACCCACACCGACCAACATATCCCATCTACACTAATCCCACCGGCCCACATCACCTGGGGCACCGCGCGATGGCTGCCTCGCCAACGACCTGTCTGTCTTTTCCTTCTTTGTGTTTTTAGTTTATCGGAAAATGTATGTTTTAGTTTATCTTTAGTTTTGTATTTGTGGGGGGTGATGGGGGGGTACTTAGTTGTCTCTTTCCTCGACAGAGATGTGAATTTTTCCATGCCGTATCTCCATCGACACTAACATCATGGAGTTGGCCGCCTCTTGTTTGGGACTTCTAGAGCTGCAAAACCGCGGAGCCTGCGGGCTTTAACATCTCAGTGCGGGTGATCCCTTTGCCGGCTGTCGGCCTTTGGTGCTCCAACCTGCAGGAGCTACGGACTTTAACATCTCGGAGCAGGCGATCCCTTTGCCAGGGGTCGGCCTTTGGTGCTCCAATCCGCGGGAGCTGCGGACTTCAACATCGACCGACTTTGGGAACTCCAAGCCGCAGGAGTTTCGACCGCCCCAATGCAGGAACTTAGACCGTCCCGACATGGGAGCTCGATCGCTGGCTGCAGATGGTTCGACTCCCCCGACCGCAGGAAGAAAGGAGGAAAGAAGATAAGACTTTATAGCCTTCCATCACCATGGGGAACATGGAGGAGCCGCTGTGGTGGAAGTTTATGTCAATCGTTATGTAGTTGTGTGCCTTTTTTGTTATGACTGTCTGGCAAACCAAATTACTCGTATGTTGCATAATAAATTACGATTATGATTATGATCCCTCTAAACCTGTCCTATACATGTACCTGTCGAAATGTTTCTCAAACTTTGCTATAGTACCTGTTTCAACCACCTCCTCCTCCAGCTTGTTCCATACACTCACCGCACTTTGTCTGAAAAAATAAGCCCCCTGGTTCGTATTAAATATTCCCTTTCCCGCCCACACCATCACCTTAAACCTATGTTCTCTAGTCCTCGATTCCCCTACTCTGGGCAGAGACTCTGTGCGTCTACCCGATCTATTCCTCTCATGATTTTGGACACCTCTATAAGATCACCCCACATCTTCCTGCGCTCCAAGGAATAGAGATGCCTGCTCAACATCTCTCTGTAGCTCAGACCCTCGAGTCCTGAGCAGCCAAAATGTGTAGGAAGGAACTGCAGATGCTTTTGGGACTTCTTCACCACGCGTGTAGAGATATTCTGCTGCTGATTACATTGTTAGATAAAAAACTTTCAAAATAGCCAAGAAAGTTTGTTTTCACTTTACTCTGATGCACCACAAGAGGAATCGCAATACCACAGGATTTATTTAGATTTCAAATGAATCTAGATACGATATAATATAATGATATCCTATAATACTTTAGTTTAGAGATACAGCATGGAAACATGACCTTGGGTCCACTGAGCCCGCACCCACCAGCGATCCCTGCACATTAACACGACCCTACACACTAGGGACAATTTTACACTTACACCAAGCTAATTAACAAAAAACCTGCTCGGCTTTGGAGTGTAGGAGGAAATTGGGGATCTCGGAGAAAACCCAGGCAGGTCACGGGGAGAATGTACAAACTCCATATAGACAGCACCCATAGCCAGAATCGATTTTGGGTCTCTGGTGCTGTGAGCACTACTTTATTGACATGAACAAACAATGAATTGTAATAAATCTGTATCTTACCTTGGTCCCCAAAATAATCTGCCTGTCCCCAGGGACAAACAGAGAGCAGAGTGAGTACTGACAAGCCATGGTCCTGATACACTGCAGGCTGGACCTGAGGATTGGGAAAGCATGAAGTGACTATCAAGGACCAGGACAGGTGTAATGTTTACAACTTCAAGCATGCATTTGGAGAACGTGTTGTGCTGCATTCTGTATACATCATTAGTTTACCAACACCGGACAACGTATATGTAGTTATATGGAGAATGGAGTTGCAAGGAACTGCAGATGCTGCAATCGTGAGGAAAAGACAAAGTACTGGAGGAATTCAGCGAGCCAGCATCTGTGGAGGGGATGGACAAGTGACATTTTGGGTCGGGAGCCTTCTGATGGAATATGGGGGAGAAAGATGAAAAAGAGAGATGGGGGGTGGGACAAAGCCTGGCAAGTGAGAGTTGGATACAGGTGAGGGGAGGGAGGGGAGGGTTGGCAGATGGGTGGAGTAAGTGACAAAGGCTGGAGATGAAAAGGAGACTAAAGGGTGTTTGAAAAGGGGCGAAGAGGGAGTGAAATGTAAAGCTGGAGGGAGGGGTACTGGTGGAAGGGATGGGGTAAACGAGGAAAATAAGACTGGGATGGGAGATGAGTGTATACAGGAGAGGATGTTGGCAGATAATGGTTGTATACTTGTTCAATCATGAATTTAATTAATATGTGTGCGTATCATGTGTGCGTATCAGGGGAGATTATGTGTTCGGCACGGACTAGAAGGGTCGAGATGGCCTGTTTCTGTGCTGTAATTGTTATATGGTTATATGGTTATTATATCATGTCGGAGTATATACACATGCATGATCCAAGTACAATAAATTGGAATATTTTAAAATTAAAAATGTGGATTCAATTAAACATAATAGCATTTTTGATTGGACACAAACCATCTACCAACCCAACTTGCCACTCAAGTACATCCAGATGGTGACACAAGGAACTGCAGATGCTGGAATCCTGAGGAAAAGACAACATGTTGGAGGAACTCAGTGAGTCAGCCAACATCTGTGTAGGGAAGGACAGGTGATATTTCAGGTCAGACCAAGCCTGTCCATCCACTGCACAGATTCTGTCTGACCTGCTGAGTTTCTCCAGCACTTTGTGTTTTGCTCTTGACTTATACCAGCCTAGCTCCATTTGAAGCCACGTACCAGAGATGAATGAGTAAAGGGCCTGTCCCACTAACGTGTCCTTGGCACGCAAATTACGGGACCTCGTCGTCGTGTTGAGGCGCACGGGCATCGTATGGCCACGTGGGGCCGGTCCCACTTAGAAGCGTGGAGGGGTATGTAGTTGTGCACGACATTGCGCGGGGCTCCGCAATTTTGTAGCGAACTAAATCTTTGCACGCCAACGGCCTGTCACGTAACTGACGGCCAAAGTGGGACAGGCCCAAGACCGTGGCGCGACTTAACGTCTCACCTCCAACAGCAGCAGAAGCAGGCAAACGTACGCCGAGCTTAGCCTGGGACTCACGGCCATTGCGGTCCGGATCCGCCCCCATTTCTACTCCCAGAGCGGGGCCAAGAAAATTTAAGATAGACGCAAAATACAGGAGTAACTCAGCGGGACCGGCAGCATCTATGGATAGAAGCAATGGGTGACGTTTCGGGTCAAGACCCTTCTTTTCAGACTGAAGAAGTCTCGACACGAAACATCCCCCATTGCTTCTCTCCAGAGATGCTGCCGGTCCTGCTGAGTTACTGCAGCTTTGTGTCCATCTTCAAATGACGTCACTCGCTCCAGACGGCTGTGCATACGCATGTAATCGCACCCGACCTTCGTGGGACCATCGCGGCTCAACGCGACCACGAGGTCGCATAATTAGCGTGCCAAGGACACGTAAGTGGGACAGGCCCTTAAAGGATCGCAAAGCTTTCCTCTTGAACTGGCTAGTAGCTTTTTTCCCGATTTTCCAACTTTCTCTGATGATGTCAATTGCAGACAGACAAGCTTTGGCTCAGAAGCCGGGAAAAAGTACGTGGCAGAAAATAAATGCTACCGACCTGTTCCATATTTTGACCGTCTCAGCTGAGGCAGAAAGTACTGCGATGTTGTCAGAGCTGAAGGCCAGGGTTCTTGTATCGGTCCGGTGGCCTGCAATGGTTATTCTGGCAAAGTTTGTGTACTCTGGTGTAATTCCTGTGGAGTTCAGGTTGAACGCTTCAACTGTGTTGTTCTGCAACAGTGCCACAATCTTCACCTCCCCGTTTGGCAACGAAAGAAAACTGACCGATCTACAAGAAAAAAACAAGTCAGGATGAAAGTAAAATTCATAGGGCCCAGCGGTAGAGATGTTGCCTTGCAGCGCCAGACACCCGGATTCTATCCTGACTACAGGCGCTCTCTCTATGTTTTTCCTGTTCCCCGGGTGCTCCGTTCCTCCCACATTCCAACGACATGCAGGTTTGTCGGTTTAATTGGTGACTGTAAATTGCCCCAGATGTGTAGGGTTGAACAAGTTAATGGATGATCGCTGGTCGGCGTGGGCTCACTGACTCCAGAGACCAGCCAATCCACCCCCCTCGCCTGTATCCACCTATTACTTGCTAAGCCGTGTCCCGCCTCCACCTCTTTTCTAAACCATAAGACCAGTAAGATATAGGAGCAGGAATAGGCCAATGGGCCATCCAGTCTACTGCCCCATTCAATCATGGCCGATTTATCTTTCCCTCTCAACCCCATTCTCCTGCCTTCTCCCCGTGACCTTCGACATCCCTACTAATCAAGAATCCATCAACCGCCGTAAAAATATCCATTGACGGCATCCACAGCAGTCTGTGGCTGAATTCCACAGACTCACCACCCTCTGGCTAAAGAAATTCCTCCTCATCTACTTTCTAAAGATACATCCTTTTACTCTGAGGCTGCGGCCTCTAGATTGCCCAACTATTGGAAACAGCCTCTCCACATCTATCTATATTACTAAAACTCTGATCTTGACCGCTTTTGGCCCACTGTGCTGCAATTTCCGACAGAACGCCGCCACCTACGGCCGTCATTTTTGGCCACCTCGCTCAGAGTCCCCCTCCGCCTTACGGGTGCGTAGGATTTTTCCCATCGGTGACAAATCAAAAAGATATTAATAGTTTTTAAAAATTCACCATTCCCTCTGCTGCCCCTGCTGGAGGGAGGGGGAGGGACCATAAAACCAGGAAGTGGTGTGCCTCACTCAGTCTCTGCAAGATGGATGAAGCCAAGGGTCACGTCTCTCTGAGCTCTGAATTACACTGAATAAATGTCTACACAACAGTGAGTCCTCTTAATGTGGTTTGAAAATGAAAATATGGTTTGTTTGAAGTAAAAAGGCACTGCCTGCAAATGGTTGTTTGGGTGTTTTGGCTTGAAGTTGAAAGGTACTACTTACTTCAAATGGTGGCTTGGGTGCTTTGGCTTGAAGTTGAAAGGCACTACTTACTGCAAATGGTGGCTTGGGTGCTTTGGCTTGAAGTTGAAAGGCACTTCATACTACAAATGGTGGATTGGGTGCTTTGGCTTGAAGTTAAAGGCACTACTGCAAATGCACTTACTTCCTGTATATTGATTTCAGTTAAAACGCTACCACTTACGGCTGTGAATTTTGGCCATCTTACTCAGTCCCACTCCGCTGAGCAGGTGCAGAGAATTCTTCCCATCAATGAAAAATAAGTGTTATTAGTGTTTAAAAATTGTTGAGAATCTCTCTCCTGTCAATCACACCATGAAAGCCACACCTTTTCCGGTGGGAGGGGGAGAGGTTATAAAAGCCGGAAGTGTGGGTGTGGCTCAGTCTCTGCATGATGGGGGAGGGGGAGGTCACGACTGTTTGAGCTGTGAATCAACTGAACACACTGAATGTCTACTGAACTGTGAGTTTGGTGTTTTGTGTGGTTTTATGGTGGTTTCACCCTGCATGAAATGGTATGAAACTGCATTTGAATTTGGTGGCCTTGCACCCTGCTTGAAGTGGAATGAAACTGCACATGAATTTGGTGGCCTTGCACCCTGCTTGAAATGGTAGGAACATGGATTTGAATTTGGTGGCCTTGCACCCTGCTTGAAATGGAATTTCAAGGAATAGTCATGAGTCAACTGCCAGCCCACCAGCCGTGAGTGAGCTTCCAGCACTCCAGAAATATTGGAATTGGTGGAGAGGTGGAATATTGCGTCGGGGACCAGCCCTCCCGTGTGAACATGGGACCCAACGGGTCCTACTTAGTCTAGTATATTTATAAAACTCTCATCTTGTCCTCTTCCAGTTTGCATTGTTTCTACAATTGGGCAAAAACGGTGCCCAATAGCGCTACGATTTTCGCAACCTTACTCGCCATTCTCATGTGCTGCAAGTGCAACAAGTTTTCTTCCAATCAGTGGAATAGTACAAAAGTAATGATGGTTTAAAAATCGTAAAAAACGCCCCTCCCAGCACCCGCTGTCAACCACCGTGGCGAGGAGAATAAAGCTGAAGGAGCGGAGCGAGCAGAGTGTGTTGAGCGAGTGCGGGGAGAGAGCAGCGTGCGGGGAGTGGGCAGCGTGCTGGCTGCTTCTGCGGCGACCAGCTCGAAGATCCTGGAGCCGCAGAGTGAGGCCGAAAGCTGAGGGTGGTGGGGTGCACTTTGGCTGCAGGTTAAAGGCACTACTGCAAACCACCCCCCCCCCCCCCCCCACAGCGCCACTACTGCCCACTCAGACCCACCCCCCCCCCCAGGTGCAGACAATTCTCTCCCTCCCCCACCCTATCACCCACACCCCTGGGCAAGTCATTGGGTATTTTTAAAGTGCAAATTGATAAGCTCTCAATTAGTAGGTGTGTCAAAGGTTATGGGGAGAAAGCAGGAGAATGGGGTTGAGAGTGAAAAGTCGATTAGCCAAGATCGAATGGCAGACCCAGACTTGATGGGCCGAATGGCTTAATTCTGATCCTATATTTTATGGTCTCAAGACCAACTCTTATCTGTTTGCACATAATTCATATCTTGCTATTTCATTCATATGCATGTTCTCATCCAGAAATCTCTTAAAACCCCACTATGGTATCTGCCTCCACCTCCACTCCCAGCAGCACGTTCCAGGCACCCACCACCCTCTGTGAAAAAAAACCTGCCCAACATATTTATTTTTGTATCCCCTCTCACCTTAAAGCTACACTCTCTAGTGTTTGATTTTCTCATCCCGGAGAAAGAATCTAACTGTCTACCGTTTCTATGCCTCTCATCATTTTATATGCTTCTATCAGGTCTCCCCACAACCTCCAACGCTCCAGAGAAAACAATCCCAGTCTGTTCAACCTCTCCCTGTAGCTGAAACCCCCGAATCCCGGCAGCGTTCTGGTAAACCTCCACATGCAGCCTAACAAAGTCCTATAAAGCTGCATCACGACTCCATGACTCTTGGCCTCAATTCCTCCACCTATGCAACCAAGTAGACCATATGCCTTCTTTGCCAGTTTTCTATATAGTCAGAACTTTTTAGCAGGATAAGCCCTTAGCTACATTGTACTGCTGTAAAGTGTAATCCATAATTCTCACTTGGCTAAGTATGAAGAAATACAGAGTGCTGGGGTAACTTAGCAGGTCAGGCAGCATCTGTGGGGAACATAGATAGGTCTTGTACTTGACATTGTTTTCACCATTGTACACTCTGTGAACTCGATGTGAACTGGAGAACATGGATAGGTGACATTTCAAGTCGGGACCCTTCTTCAGTATAAATCCCTGCACAGTTATGTTTCACTCTTCAAAGCTTCCATTCAGAGGAAAAACACATGGTCATTTTAATTGTATCCATAGAGCACTATAATTACTGCTTTCTTTCTAAACGTTAGAGCAATGATACAACAGCTATAACTCAAACTTTGGGTTAAAAAAGGTTAATTTCTGAAGATTTGATCATTTTTATTACTGACGAGAGACCTATGATTAATATTTTAATCAATGATCAAATACCTCCATGACTCTCAAACATTATTCACAGAAGCAGTAGAGAAATGTAGCAAGGAAGCAGGCCCTTCAGCCCATCGAGTCCATGCTGACCATCAATCACCAATTCTACATTCATTCCATTGTCCATTCTCCCCAAACCATTCTGATTAGTACAGGGGTCAGGGGTTATGGGGAGAAGGCAGGAGATTGAGGTTGAGAGGGAAAGATAGATCAGCCATGACTGAATGGTGGAGTAGACTTGATGGGCCGAATGGCCTAATTCTGCTCCTATCACTCATGAAGATCCCACCACTCACCTGTACACTGAAGGTGTATCATTTAGTTGCTAATCAACCTATTAACTCCATACTATTTTTGGGTCGTGGGAGAAAATTGGAGCACCCGAAGGAAACTTAACGCAGTGAACGT
Source organism: Leucoraja erinaceus (assembly GCF_028641065.1). Classification (NCBI taxonomy): domain Eukaryota; kingdom Metazoa; phylum Chordata; class Chondrichthyes; order Rajiformes; family Rajidae; genus Leucoraja; species Leucoraja erinaceus. The sequence goes on along the minus strand of NC_073389.1, from coordinate 828,324 downwards.
GAAAACCCCACACAGACAGCAACCAGTGGGAGGACAAACCGGGGACTGGCGCCGTGAGGCAGCGGTTCAACCTGCCGCACTGCCCAAAATTACATGACAAGTTTTTTTTTTTTTTGGTCAGTTATATAACTCAACCGTCCGTACCTGATCTTAGCTGAGGCTTTAATTTTTGTTAACACCTCAATCTCATCCTTTAGGGTTTGTTCCACAGTCGATTCCAACTCAGTGACATCTTCGCCAGATTCCGCTCTTTTCCTACGGAAAAATTGACAAAAGAGTCCGTTTAAATATATGCAGTACAATAAGGAGAGACACAAAATGCTGCAGTAACTCAGCAGGAGTTACTTCCTCAGATTGAGGAAGGGTCTCGATCCGAAACATCACCCATTCCTTCTCTCCAGAGATGCAGCCTGTCCCGCTGAGTTACTGCAGCATTTTGTGTCTACCCTTGAGTTAAACCAGCATCTGCAGTTCTTTCCTATGCAGTAAAATAAGTTAATTTAATGTACAATGTTTTTTTATTTACTCCAGTCATTATTATAGTCATAAGAACTGGACGGTGGATTTTGAAAATGGCACCTCTTACATCAGTAGATTATTTCTATCCACTTGCTAATCAACGTTCAGGGATATGGCGATACTCAACTGGACTCTTCGTGAGAAAAATAATTCCACTGTGTTAGCACTTCGCACGTGACCATAAAAACACTATTGAGCCAAAACCGGTGAAATTTCATGTTCATAAGTGATAGGAGAAGAATTAGGCCATTCGGCCCATCAAGTCTATTCCTCCATTCGATCATGGATGATCTATCTCTCCCTCTCATCCCCATTCTCCTGCCTTCTTCCCATAACCCTGACACTCGTACTAATCAAGAACCTATCTATCTCTGCCTTAAAAAATTTCCATTGACTTGGCCTCCACAGCCCTTTGTGGCAGAAAATTCCACAGATTCACCACCCACTGACTAAAGAAATTCCTCCTCATCTCCTTCCTAAAGGAACGTCACATAATTCTGAGGCTATGACCTCTGGTCCGAGACTTTCCCACTAGTGGAAACATCCTCTCCACATCCACTCTATTCAGGCCTTTCACTTCTCGGTAATTTGTCAGTCCATTCCTTCCACACATGTTACTTGACTCACTGCGTTACTCCTGTAGTTTGAGTTCTGTGCAAGACTCCAGCATCTGACGTTAACTGATGTAAGTGGTAGTAACTAAAACAACTTGGCTTTAGATCTACAACAACCAAGTGCTGGAGGAACTCGATGGGTCAGACTAACGAAGAGTCCAAACGCAAAATGTCACCTATCTATGTTCTCCAGATATGTTGTGTGACCCACTGAGTTACTAAAGCACTTTGTATCATTTTGTGTATAAACCAGCATCTGCAGTTATTTGTTTCTACTCCTTTAGACTGCCCCTCTCACCTTAAAGCTATGCCTTCACGTCTTGGAAAATGATTAAATGTACGATGACCTCAGTGAGATTTGAGTCATGGTAACATTTTCCTGGAATAGGTCCACCACCTATTTTCTGGCACCCTTGGTTCCAGAGCCTTGCCGTATTATCCATTTTGCTGGCTTAACAGAGGTCACTGCCTCGGTAAAGGGCCAGTCCCACTGTACGAGGTAATTCAAGAGTTCTCCCGAGTTTTCCCCTGATTCGAACTCGGAGAATGTCCATAGCGGGTCCGTAGGTGGCCGTGGATGTCTCGTAGCGGCTCGTACGAGTAACAGAAATCCGGTAAACTCGTGACGTTTTTTCAACACCGTGAAAAATGTCCACGAGTAAAAAAATACTTGTGATGAAAAAAATGGTTACTTTTTACTCGTACGAGCTGATACAAGACATCTACAAACTCCTACGGACCCGCTGCGGACATTCTCCGAGTTCGAATCGGGGAAAACTCGGGAGAACTCTGGAATTACCTCGTACAGTGGGACAGGCCCTTAAGACTGAGATACCGGCCTCGGGAAGACCACAAAGTCGGCTGCGGAAGTTGGCTATGGGAATGGATCTGCCAGCTCGAGCCAAGCCGCATTTCCAGAGCCCCGGCCACAGAACGCAAATTACACCCGCCGATCAGTCGCGGAAGTCCCGATGAGGTCGAGATCAGCCGCCTCACCCAGGCTAGCACCACATTTTCGGGGGGACTTCCGGTGGGGGATGGGGTGGGATTTTTCCGCATCACAGAGGAGCCTGGAGCACCAGCTTCCAGATCATCGGTGGTGGAACTATATAATTTCAATGGTGTGTACAATTTAAAGAAAGAAATGGAAAGAAAACATAGGGGCACTAAATATCGATCAGCAGATAAATACAGTAGGTTATTTGTGTGGCGTCAAAGGTATTTGTTTCTTTGGAACAGCTCTGTAACAGGCCCTTTGGCCCACTGTGTCTGTGCTGACCAGCGATCCCCGTATACAGGTACTAATGTTATCCTGCACACTTGTGGCAATTTACAATGTTTACCAAAGCCAATTGACCGATAAACTTGTACATAGAAACGTAGAAAATAGGCGCAGGAGTAGACTATTTGGCCCTTCAAGCCAGCACCGCCATTCAATATGATCATGGCTGATCATCCACAATCAGTACCCCGTTCCTGCCATTCCCCATATCCCTTGACTCCACGTGTTTAAGAGGGAACTGCAGATGCTGGAGAATCGAAGGTTACACAGAAAAGCGAAGGAACCTGAAGGGTTTCGGCCCGAAACGTTGCCTATTTCCTTCGCTCCATAGATGCTGCTGCACCCGCTGAGTTTCTCCAGCTTTTCTGTGTTCCCTTGACTCCACTATCTTTAAGAGCTCTATCTAACTCTCTCTTGAAAGCATCTAACAAATTGGCCTCCACTGCCTTCTGAGGCAGAGAATTCCACAGATTCACAACTCTCTGTGTGAAAAAGATTTTCCTCATCTCCATTCTAAATGGCCTATCCTTCTTAAACTGTGGCCTCTGATTCTGGACTCCCCCAACATCGGGAACATGTTTCTTGCCTCTAGCATGTCCAATCCCTTAATAATCTTATATGTTTCAATATTATCCCCTCTCAACCTTCTAAATTCCAGAGTATCCATTCTTTCCATTCGCTCCATTCTTTCAGCATATGACAGTCCCGCCATCCCGGGAATTAACCTTGTAAACCTACTCTGCATTCCCTCATTAGCAAGAATGTCCTTCCTCAAATTAGTAGACCAGAACTGCACACAATACTCCAGGTGTGGTCTCACCAGGGCCCTGTACAACTGCAGAAGGACCTCTGCTCCTATTTTCAAATCCTCTCGCTACGAAGGCCAACATGCCATTAGCTTTCTTCACTGCCTGCTGTACCTACATGCTTACTTTCAGTGACCGATGTACAATCACACCCAGGTCTCATTGCACTTCTCCTTTTCCTAATCTGACAACTTTCAGATAATAATCTGCCTTCTTGTTCTTGCCACCAAAGTGGATAACATCACATTTATCCACATTATACTGCATCTGCCATGCATCTGCCCACTCACCCAACCTGTCCAAGTCACCCTGCAGCCTCCTAGCATCCTCCTCGCAGCTCACACTGCTACCCAGCTTTGTGTCATCCGCAACCTGGAGATGTTACTTTTAATTCCTTCGTCTAAATCGTTTATATTGTAAATAGCTGTGGTCCCAGTACTGAGCCTTGCAGCATCCCACTAGTCACTGCCTGCCATTCTGAAAAGGACCCGTTAATTCCTACTCTTTGCTTCCTGTCTGCCAACCAGTTCTCTATCCATGTCAACACCCTACCCCCAATATCATGTGCTCTAATTCTGCACACTAATCTCTTGTCAAAGTACGTCTTTGGGATGTGAGGGCAAACCGGAGCACCCAGAGAACATGCACGCAGGTCACGGGCAGAACATGCAAACTGTGTAGTCAGCACCCGAGGTCAGGATGGAACCCGTGAGGCAGCAACTCTACCGCTGCGCCACCCACATGATTGATCAAGAATGGTGTGGGAAATGTGGAGAAGCGTGAGGCAGGGGAGACGTAGACATTCCTTGCGGGGGCCAGAGAGAGTGCCAGGAAAGTAATATAAAACCTGTGTGAAGTGACCTCTCCTGGCAGACGAGCAGTAACAGCCTTCCTGTTCCAAGCAGAGTTAAAAATGTAGCTGGCACTCGCTGGTGTCAGCAAACCACAATCTCATGAAATCACCATGACGGCTGTGGATATACTTGGAGCAGGAAACTGGCAAACTGCCTCTCACTGAAGCTCCCAGGAAGGCAGTGACTGCCTGGTCGAGAGACACAAGCAGCACAACAGTAGATCCACACTCTAGCTGCCTGCTGCCTGCTGCCATTGGATTTTGGCCCTCTGCTTTCTGCTGAAAGGAACTATTTGCAGGATGAGCTGAGTGAAACAGGAGTTTTAGTTTAGTTTAGAGATACAGCACACCAGTGATCACCCCGCACACTAGCACTATCCTACAGGCTTTTACAATCTTTACCAAAGCCAATTAACCTACAAATATGTACACCGCTGGGGTGTGGGTGAAAACCGGAGCACCCGGAGAAAACCCACAAGGTTACAGGGAGAATGTACAAACACTGTACAGACAGCACCCGAGGTCAGGATGGAACCCGGGTCTCTGGTGCTGTGAGGCAGCAGCTCTACCACTGCGCCACTGTGCTGCCCCAACACAGACAGTTCTTTACAAAGCTCTTATCAATTGCCCACACTTAATTCTTAAATCTGGAAACTTCTTCCTTAAAGCAGCAAATATACAGGAAGCAAACAGAACAAGGCTAATGCACACATTGGAGACACGAAAACAAACCACTTCCAACCTGTCTGAGCCCAGGATAAATCATCCAGAATTGTCGACCAGTTTGTTAATTTGCTGCGTGCTGACAACTTAGTAAACTATAAAACAATAACTTTATTTTGCTTCAGGATGCCCAAGAAAGTATTATTAAATGTTGATATAATTTTCCAAGCTCTCTGACACAGAAAAGCTTGAGAGATTAATCAAATGTTTTTGAATAATCAGCCGAGTTGTAGGAGAAAACATAGAACAGCTTGACACTGTTATTTGCAAGCTGCCAAATACAGTGTTACACAGCAACATGAGCCAAGAACAGAATGTTCCCTAGTGCTGCACTTTACAACACTACAGGTCACTCAATCCTGTCCTCGTTGGTACGTGTGTGTGTGTGTGTGCGCGAGTGTAAGGCGTAGCTAGTTAGTTTATTGTCACGTGTACCGAGGTACAGTGAAAAGCATTTGTTGCGTGCTAACCAGTAATCAGAAAGAAAATACACAATTACATTTGAGCCATTTACAGTGTATAGATACACGATAAGGGAATAACGTTAGTGTAAGGTAAAGCCAGCAAAGTCAAATCGAGGTTAGTCCGAGCGTCGTCAGAGGTGGATAGTAGTTCAGCACTGCTCTCTGGTTGTGGTAGGATGATTCAGTTGCCTGATAACAGCTGGGAAGAAACTGCCCCTGAATCTGGAGGTGTGTGTTTTCACACTTCTGTAGCTTTTGCCTAATGGGAGAGGGGAGAAGAGGGAGTGGCCAGGGTGCGACTCGTCCTTGATTATGCTGCTGGCCTTGCCGAGGCAGCGTGAGGTACAAATGGAGTCAATAGAAGGGAGGTTGGTTTGTGTGATGGTCTGGTCTGCGTCCACAATATGCTGCAATTTCTTGTGGTCGTGGATGGAGCTGTTCCCAAACCAAGCTGTGATGCATCCCGATAAAATGCTTGCTGTGGTGCATCTGTAGAAGTTGGGGAGAGTTGTAGGGGACATAAGGTCATAAGTGATAGGAGCCGAAATGGCCATTTGGCCCTTCAATTCAATCATGGCTGATCCCCCCCCCCCCCCCCCCCCCCCCCCCCCCCCCCCCCCCCCACCCCCCCCCCCCCCCTCATTCTCCTGTCTTCTCCCCCCCCCCCCCCGGACACCCCCCCCCCCCCCCCCCCCCCCCCCCCCCCCACCCCCCCCCTAATCAAGAATCTATCTATCTCTCAAATATTCATTGGCAATGAATTTCACAGATTCACCACCATCTGACAAAATAAATTCCTCCTCATCTCCTTTCAAAAGGAACAATCTGTAATTCTGAGGCTATGACCACTAGTCCAAGACTCTCCCACTAATGGAAACATCCTACCCACATCCACTCTGTCCAAGCCTTTCACTATTCGGTACCTTTCAAATGAGGATCCCCCTCATTCTTCTAAATTCCAGCGAGTACTGGCCCAGTGCTGACAAATGCTCATCATATATTAATCCACTCATTCCTGGGATCATTCTTGTAAACCTCCTCCGGACCATATCCAGAGCCAGTACATCCTTCCTCAGATATGGTGCCCAAAATTGATCACAATATTCCAAATACGGTCTTACCAGCACCTTAGAGCCTCAGCATTACATCCCGATTTTTGTATACAAGCACTCTTGAAATAAATGCTAGCATTGAGTTTGCATTCTTTACTACTGATTCAACTTGCAGATTAACTATTTGGGAATTCTGCACCAGCACTCCCAAGTCCCTTTGCACCTCCGATTTCTGTTTTATCTCCCTATTTAGAAAATAGTCTACACCTTTATTCCGACGACCAAAATGCACAACTCCAAACTGTGCTACACTATATTCCATCTGCCACTTCTCTGCCCACTCTCCCAATCTGTCCAAGTCCTTCTGCAGAGTTCCTGCTTTCCCTACACTACCTGCCCCTCCATCTATTTCCGTATTATCCGCAAACTTGGCCACATAGCCTTCAATCCCCACATCCAAATCATTAATATACAACGTGAGGAGTAGCGGTCCCAGCACCGAGCTCTACGGAACTCCGCTAGTCACTGGCAGCCAACCCCTTTATTGCCACTCTTTGCCTTCTGCCATCCAGCCAACCTGCTATCCATGCTAGTGTCTGCCCTTGGATGCCATAGGCTCTCATCTTCCTTAACAGCCTCACGTGTGGCACCTTAACAAAGGCTTTCTGAAAATCTAAGTAAACAACATCTACTGACTCTCCTTTGTCTGTCCTGCTATTTTCTTCAACGAATTCCAGCAAATTTTTCAAGCAAGTCCTCCCCTTTATAAAGCCATGCTGACTTTGGCCTATTTTATCGTGAACTTCTAAGTACTCCGTAACCTCATCCTTTATAATGACTCTAAAATCTTACCAACCACGGAAGTCAGACTAACCGACTATAAGAATAACCGATTCTGCTTTGCTCCCTTCTTGTGCAGCGGGGGTAATTTTGGCAATTTTTCATTCATCTGGGACCTCTCCTGTCTCTAGTGATTCTTGAAATATCACTGTCAATGCCTCCACAATCTCTAAAGCCACCTCTTTCAGAACCCCAGGGTGCAGTCTATGTGGTCCAGGTGACTTATCCACCTTCAGTCATTTCATCTTCCCAAGAACCTTCTCCCTAGCAATGGCCACTCCTCCACTAATTTCCACCCCCTGAATCTCCTGAATTTCAGGCACGTTGCTGGTGTCTTCCACTGTGAAGACTGATGCAAAAAAGCTATTCAACTCCTCCGCCATTTCTTTATTCCCCATTATCACTCCTCCTGCATCATTCTCCAGTGGCCTAATGTCCACTCTTGCCTTTCTTACTCTTTATATAACTGAAGAAACTCTTGCTATCCTCTTTTATATTATAGCTTACCTTCGTATTTCATCTTTTCTCTCCATATTGCCTTTTAACTATAGTTACCTTCTGTTGTTCTTTAAAAGCTTCCCAATCCTCTGGCTTCCCACTAATGTTTGCATATGTTATACATTTTCTCTTTTAGATTTATACTGTCCATGACTTCCCTTGTCATAGAAACATAGAAAATAGTTGCAGGAGGAGGCCATTCGGCCCTTCGAGCCAGCACCGCCATTCATTGGGATCATGGCTGATCGTCCCCTATCAATAACCTGTGCCTGCCTTCTCCCCATATCCCTTGACTGCACTAGCCCCTAGAGCTCTATCTAACTCTCTCTTAAATCCATCCAGTGACTTGGTCTCCACTGCCCTCTGTGGCAGGGAATTCCATAAATTCACAACTCTCTGGGTGAAAAAGTTATTTCTCACCTCAGTCTTAAATGACCTCCCCTTTATTCTAAGACTGGGGCCCCTGGTTCTGGACTCGCCCAACATTGGGAACATTTTTCCTGCATCTAGCTTGTCCAGTCCTTTTATAATTTTATATATTTCTATAAGATACCCCCTTATCCTTCTAAACTCCAGTGAATACAAGCCTAGTCTTTTCAATCTTTCCTCATATGACAGTCCCGCCATCCCAGGGATCAATCTCGTGAACCTACGCTGCACGGCCTCAATCACAAGGGTGTCCTTCATCAAATAAGGAGACCAAAACTGTACACAATACTCCAGGTGTGGTCTTACCAGAGTCCGATACAACTGCAGAAGAACCTCTTTACTCCTATACTGAAATCCTCTTGTTGCGAAGGTCAACATTCCATTAGCTTTCTTCTCTGCCTGCTGTACCTGCACGCCAACTTTCAGTGACCGGTGTACAAGGACACCCAGGTCTCGCTGTACCTCCTCCTTACCTAACCTAACCCCATTGAGATAATAATCTGACCCCTTGTTTTTTGCCGCCAAAGTGGATAACCTCACATTTATCTATGTTATACTGCATCTGCCACGCATCTGCCCACTCACTCAACCTGTCCAGGTCACCCTGCAACCTCCTAACATCCTCTTCACAGTTCACACTGCCACCCAGCTTTGTGTCATCCGCAAACTTGCTAGTATTGCTCCTAATTTCCTCTTCCAAATCATTAATATATATGGTAAACAGTTGCAGCCCCAACACCGAGCCTTGCGGCACTCCACTCGCCACTGCCTGCCATTCTGAAAAGAACCCGTTCACTCCTACTCTTTGCTTCCGGTCTGCCAACCAATTTTCTATCCATGTCAATACCTACCGCCTTAGATCCTCTGTCCTCCAGTACATCTGGGAGATTGTTAGTGTCTTCCTTAGTGAAGACAGATCCGAAGTACCTGTTCAACTCTTCTGCCATTTCCTTGTTGCCCATAATAATTTCACCTGTGTCTGCCTTCAAGGCACCCACATTTGACTTTGCTACTCTTTTTCCCTTAACATACAGTGGGTTGCAAAAATTTTCATACCCCTTGAACTTTTCCACAATTTGTCACGTTACAACCACAAACGTAAATGTATTTTATTGGGATTTTATGTGATAGACCAACACAAAGTGGCGCATAATTGTGAAGTGGAAGGAACATTTTTCATGGTTTTCAAATTTTTTTACAAATAAAAAACTGAAAAGTGTGGCGTGCAAAAGTATTCAGCCCCCCTGAGTCAATACTTTGTAGAACCACCTTTCGCTGCAATTACAGCTGCAAGTCTTTTGGGGTCTGTCTCTACCAGCTTTGCACATCTAGAGACTGAAATGTTTGTCCATTCTTCTTTGCAAAATAGCTCAAGCTCAGTCAGATTGGATGGAGAGCGTCTGTAAACAGCAATTTTCAAGCCTTGCCAGAGATTCTCAATTGGATTTAGGTCTGGACTTTGACTGGGCCATTCTAACACATGAATATGCTTTGATCTAAACCATTCCATTGTAGCTCTGGCTGTATGGTTAGGGTTGTTGTCCTGCTGGAAGGTGAACCTCCGCCCCAGTCTCAAGTCTTTTGCAGACTCTAACAGGTTTTCTTCCAAGATTGCCCTGTATTTGGCTCCATCCATCTTCCCATCAACTCTGACCAGCTTACCTGTCCCTGCTGAAGAAAAGCATCCCCACAGCATGATGCTGCCACTACCATGTTTCACAGTGGGGATGGTGTGTTCAGGGTGATGTGCAGTGTTAGTTCTCCACCACGCATAGCGTTTTGCATTTAGGCCAAAAACTTCAATTTTGGTCTCATCTGACCAGAGCACCTTCCTCCACATGTTTGCTGTGTCCCCCACATGGCTTGTGGCAAACTGCAAACGGGACTTCTTATGGCTTTTTTTCAACAATGGCTTTCTTCTTGCCACTCTTCCATAAAAGCCCGATTTGTGGAGTGCACGACTAATAGTTGTCCTGTGGACAGATTCTCCCACCTGAGCTGTGGATCTCTGCAGCTCCTCCAGAGTTACCATGGGCCTCTTGGCTGCTTCTCTGATCAATGCTCTCCTTGCCCGGCCTGTCAGTTTAGGTGGACGGCCATATCTTGGTAGGTTTGCAGTTGTGCCATACTCTTTCCATTTTCGGATGACGGATTGAACAGTGCTCCGTGAGATGTTCAAAGCTTGGGATTTTTTTTATAACCTAACCCTGCTTTAAACTTCTCCACAACTTTATACCCTGACCTGTCTGGTGTGTTCCTTGGGCTTCATGATGCTGTTTGTTCACTAATGTTCTCTAACAAACCTCTGAGGCCTTCACAGAACAGCTGTATTTATACTGAGATTAGATTACACACACGTGGACTCTATTTACTAATTTGGTGACTTCTGAATGCAATTGGTTGCACTGGATTTTATTTAGGGGTATCAGAGTAAAGGGGGCTGAATACTTTTGCACGCCACACTTTTCAGTTGTTTATTTGTAAAAAAAAATTGAAAACCATGTATCATTTTCCTTCCACTTCACAATTATGCGCCACTTTGTGTTGGTCTATCACATAAAATCCCAATAAAATACGTTTGTGGTTGTAACGTGACAAAATGTGGAAAAGTTCAAGGGGTATGAATACTTTTGCAAGCCATTGTATCTATAGAAGCTTTTACGGTCCTTCTTTATATTCCTGGCCAGCTTCCCCTCGTACTTCATCTTTTTAGCCCTTATTGCCCGTTTTGTTTCCTTCTGTTGTCCTATGAAAGTCAGGCTCGTTCACCTCTTTCACCCCCTAGAATCTTTCTTCCTCTTTGGAATGAAAAGATCCTGCATCTACCAGATTATTCCCCAAAATTCCTGCCATAGCTGTTCCACTGTCGCCCCTGCTAGGGCCCCTTTCCATCAACTTTGGCCGGCCGCCTTTACTCAGCTGTAATACCGACACATCCGATATTACCTTCTCCCTCTAAAATTGCAGATTAAAACTTATCATGTTGAGGTCGCTACTGGTTCCTTTACCTTGTATTCCCTTAATCTGGTTCATTACATAACACGAAATCCAGAATTGCCTTTTCCCTGGTTGACTCCACTACAAGCTGCTCTAACAATTCATCTCGGAGGCACTCTACAAATTCCTTTCCTTGGGGTCCAGTACCAACCTGATTTTCCCAGTCTCCCTGCATATTGAAATCACCCATGACCACCGTAGCATTATCTTTCTGACATGCCAATTATATCCCCTACTGTAACATGTATCTTATATACTGGCTACTGTTTGGGGGGGTCTGTAGATAACTCACATTAGGGTCTTTTTACCCTCATAATTTCTCAACTCTACGCACAATGCCTCTACATCCACTGATCCTATGTCACCCCTCGCTAAGGACTGAATTTCATTCCTAACCAACAGGGCTTCCCCACCCCCTCTGCCCACCTGTGTGTCTTTCTGACAGGATGTACAACCCTGATTATTCAGCTCCCAACCATTTGTAATTCCCACAACATCATACGTACCAATCTCTAACTGTGCTACAAGCTCGTCCACTTTGTTTCTTATACTCATAAGTGAATGTTTTTTGGACCACAATGTAAAGCCAGATTTGACATTATTTGCCATTACAATATGCTGGCCATCAAAAGTCAGTAAACTGGCCAATCTTTCCTTTCCCATGCCAACAGCTAAGTTGAGTTACTTTACTAACAACCTGCTAGAAATGAACCGAGGTTTAGGTTTATTGGTGTCACATGTACTGAGGTACAGTAAATAGCTTTTCTGCTGTTTAATCAAATCAGAAGTATTATATAGGTCCACCACCGGATTTCTGGCAACTGGTGATCTGCCCCCCTGTAACCCAGAGAATATCCCCTCTGGAGCCCCCTGAAAATATGGCGCTGAGGCCTGGTGAGGAGGCCAATCTCAATCACATCGGGACATCCACACCGACAGGTAGGTTGACTTTTCCCCGAGGCCGGGACTCGGAAACTGGAGCCCAGCCGGAGCCAGCAGAATCATTCCAATAGCCAACATCCGCAGCTGTTTCTCAGCTCTCCACACGGCCGTGACCATCATTGGCACGGCAAAACAGATCATCCAGAAAGGTGGGAAAATCGGTGCTGGACCTGTACATGAATACAATCAGGCCAAACATGTGCAAAAGATAGAGAGAAGAGAGTGAAGAATATCACGACCACCCTGAGGCCAGATATCCTCCTGGTCTCAGAGGCGACCAAAAACATCGTCTTGTTGGAACTGACTGTGCCGTGGGAGGACCGTCTGGAGGAGGCCCACGAGAGGAAGATGGCCAAGTGTGAAGAGCTGGTCATAGACTGCCGCAAGCAGGGCTGGAAGGCATGGTGTATGCCCATCGAGGTTGGCTGCAGAGGTTTTGCAGGGCAATCGCTCTACAAAGCCTTGAGTGCACTGGGCATCAACGGAGTGGCAAGGAGAAAGGCCATCAAGAACACCACAGAGGCAGCGGAGAAGGCCTCGAGATGGCTCTGGATCAGGAGAGGAGGAGCGAATGCCACCTGAACACAAGTCGTGGTCTGATCAACCACGTCTGGGTCACCTGGGTGAGGGTGTCTGATGTTGAAAGACCCGAAACACCCAATGACCCCAGGTTACATCACTGATGATGTGTTCAGGAGCATCTATCGATGTATTTGTATCAATCAATGATGTTAGGACTCAAACCTACAACTATTGATTCAGCACCATTCCCCACACTGTACAGAAACCCGGCTTCCATCCTGACTGCGGGTGCGGTTTGTACGGGTGCTCCAGTTTCCTCCCACACTCCACAGACGTACATTGTAAATTGTCCCTAGTGCGTAGGATAGTGTTAGTGTACGGGGTGATCGCTGGTTGGCACAGACTCAGCGGGCCGAAGGGCCTGTTTCCACTCTGTATCTCCAAAGTCTAAAGATCTTCGCATGCGTGGCAGCTGCGATCTTATTCTTGGAGCCAACTATTATACATTTCAACTTACTTTGCCTTTTTCTTGGTTTTCCTTTGTTTCTTTTCAATCTTTTTCTTCACCTCCTCATCATTTAAGACCTTAAAAACCTCGAGAACATCACTGGTGCCCTGTAAGAAGTTGTACAATTGTACAATGGTCAACAGACTGCTTCACCCAATGGATCCACATTTACATTAAAGGCAGTACTTTACATAAACGCAACTTCATATGCTGAACGGTCTTAATGTATTCCAGTCTACACAGACAACTGCTGCTCATAGTCATAGAGCATGGAAACAAGCGCTTCAGCCCAAGTTGGCCACAGTAACCAACATATCCCATCTACACTGGTCCCACCTGCCAGCGTTTGGTCCATATCCCTCTAAACCTGCCCTATCCATGTACCTGTCTAAATATTCCTTAAATGTTATGATAGTCCCAGCCTCAACTACCTCCTCTGGCAGCTCGTTCCATACACCCACCACCCTCTGTGTGAACAAGTTACCTCTCAGGTTCCAATTAAATCTTTCCACACTCACTTGAACCGATGTCCTCTGGTTCTCGATTCCCCTACTCTGGGCAAGAGACTGTGCGTCTACCCGATCTATTCCCCCTCATGATTTTATACTCCTTTAGAACGGAGACGAGGAAACACTTTTTCAACCAGAGAATGGTGAGTCTGTGGAAATTCTGTGCCTCACACTGCGGTGGAGGCCGGTTCTCTGGATACTTTCAAGAGAGAGCTAGATAGGGCTCTTAAAAATAGTGGAGTCAGGGGATATGGGGAGAAGGCAGGAACGGGGTACTGATTGGGGATGATCAGCCATGATCACAGTGAATGTCGGTGCTGGCTCGAAGGGCCAAATGGCCTACTCCTGCACCTATTGTCTATTGTCTATAAGATCACCCTTCATCCTTTTGCGCTCCAAGGAATAGAGTCCCAGCCTTCATCTTCTTATTGAGTCCACATCACAAGATTAGAAGTAGCTCAGCCAGAGCTGAACACACTTCTCGGCATCTGCACAATGGTGTCTGTCTTATGCTTCTTGTGTGGGTGGTGGAAACAGGGCTGCGACATGAACGCTCTTTCCTTGACCCCAGACCCAGCCTGCTCAGTCCTAGACGTCGTGCAAAATGAGGAGCACCATATTTCAAAAGATCTTTGAAGAGTATGAAGGATATATTGATTCTTCACCAAGGTGGAATATTAACAGGTTCGAGCTGTAAACTATCTGGCATAATATTAAACCTAAAAAACAAAATTAACCGTGCTTTGTTTAAAATAATCAAATACCCATTTGTCAAAAATATATGAAAATATATATGACTTGGCATTCCAAGATCAAACAGCTTAATTTAGAGATAGAGCATGAAACTGCCCCTTTGGCTCATGCCGACAATCACACTAGTTCTATGTTGTCTCATTTTCTCATCCACCTACACACCATGGACAATTTAACCTTCAAACTCGCACGTCTTAGGGATGTGGGGTCTATCAAACATCTTTATTAAACAGAGCAGCTACTTTCAATCCGAATACTAATGATAAAGTGCTGAACTTTACAGAATTCAGGTGTATGTGTTGGTTAGTCAACCAACCCAGTGATGGACATTGTGAATGAGAGACACAAAATGCTGGAGTAAAGAGCCAGTCCCACTTTCACAACCTCTGCCGAGTTTGCCCTTGACTCATACTCGCAGCATGGTCGTCACGAGGTCATAGGAGGTCGTAGGTAGGTCATGATGCTCGTCGTAGGTACTCGTGGCATCAAGTAGGTTGGGGCGTTTTTTCTAGCATGATGAAAAATGTCCACAAGTAAGTAAAAAGGTTGTGAATTAGGTCATGAAAGTGGGGCAGGCCCTTTACTCAGCGGGTCAGGCAGTATCTCTGGAGAAAAGGAACGGGTGGCGTTTCGGGTCGAGACCCTTCTTCGCACTGAACATTGCGGTACTTACATGACAGACAACAATTCTTTGACTGAGATCGGACGCCAAGGAAACAACTCGATCCCTGCCCTCCCTAAAGATGGATCCAACCTTCTCACAAGTCAGTAAATGCTGTCAAGGTAAAAGAAAACAATGACAATTGTTGGCTTCACAAGATGCACAATAGTATCTCACCATATCACCCAACATCAAATCCATGCTTGCAAAGTTGCACAAGATCTAGCCTTCCACCAGCCACTTACCTTTCAACTCAACTCATTACAAACTTATTTAGACTTTATTTGCAATGTTCCCTTCCCGCGTTTTTACCTTCTGAAAGCAAAGTTTAGTTTGTATACGTGAGACAGACCGTTCGGCCCACCGAGTCCATGCCAACCATTGATTACCCAGTACGCATGGCGAGAAGGCTGTCAGTGAGAGAGAGAGAGAGAGAGATAGAGAGAGAGAGAGAGAGAAAGAAAGAGAGAGAGAGAGAGGGCCGTCGGTGAGAGTGGAGGGCTGTTGGAGAGGGAGAGGGCCGTCGGGGAGAGAGATGACTGTCGGGGAGAGAGGAGAGCTGTCGATGAGCCATCGCCCGCGTGAGTGTCAGCAGTTGGTGGAGGAAATGCCACCGAGCACAAGGAGAGACCTGACGTACTGGGGACAGCAAGAACCCAGAGAAACTGGTAGGGGAGGTGGGGGAGAAGGAAGAGGGCTACACTGAATACTTTTGTAACTTTGACGGTGCCCTTTAGGTAGCTGTTATATTCTGGACGGCTGAATGAAGAACAAGACATACACACTGGTTGCCTGGATCATGAGAGAGATTTATTACCCAGCATTCCCTGCTTATATTGAACACCATTAGCATATACAGTAGCAACTCTTGCATACTTGTACTGTATACAATAATCTCACTGTACCAAGTACACATGACAATAAAGTATCAATCAATTCATCAGTCCCCCACACTAGTTCTATGTTATCCCACTTTCTCATCCACTCCCAACACACTAGGGACAATTTACAGAGGCCAATTAACCCACAAACCCGCACGTCCTTGGGATGTGGGCGGAAACCCATGGCGTCTCAGGGAGAACAACAAAACTTTACACAGACAGCCAACGAGGTTGGGATGGAACTGGGGCCTCCGGAGCTGTGGGGCAGCGGCTATACCCGCTGCGCTGTCGTGCTGGGATGCCACATAACCCGGACGCCATGACTCTAGTTCAGTTAAACTGCGTAAGCTCCAGCTGCCAACTCGCACCCAGCCCGACAAACATCGTGTTTGTGTTAAGATGAGCAGTGAAGATCATGCTTTAATGGATTTGCCTTCCAGCGGATAGTTTATGTTGTCCAGTGACCGTGTTCTTCCTGCTGCAGAATAATAGCTTTGTGAAGGCTGCAGATGCTGGAATTTGGAGCAAAACACAAAGTGCTGGAGGAACTCAGCGGGTCAGGCAGCATCTGTGGAGGGAACGGGCTGGCGATGTTTTGGGTCGAGAAGGATCCCAGCCCAAAACGTGCTGGTTTGTGGGTTAACTGGCCCCTGTAAATTGCCCCTGGTGTGTAGGGAAGTGGAGGGAACAGACAAGTGACCATTCCGCTCGGATCCCTTCTTCAGATTCATCAGTCCGAACAAGGATCTCGACTTGAAAAGTTGCTTCTGTCTATTTCCATTCTGACCTTCTGTCCTGAGCCTCCTCCATTGTCAGAGTAAGGTAAAACACAAATTGGAGGAGCAGCATCTCATATTTCACTTGGGCAGCTTACAACACAGTGGTATGAATATTGATTTCATAATTTCAAGTAACCCCTGCATTCCCTCTCTCTCCGTCCCTCTTCACCCTAGTCGTCCTGCCAGTTCCACTGTTCACATTCATATATCCCTTTGTTATCATCTCTTCCACAGCCAACAATGAACCATTGTGGCCTCCACTTTCCTTGATCATTGGTGTCGGCTCTGATTTGTTCTGCACCGTTTCTTACCACTAGTTTCCCTTCTCCCTGACTCAGTCTGAATAATGGTCTCGACCAAAAAAGTCACCTATTCCTCTCCTCCAGAGATGCTGCCTGTCCCTTCCTGCCGAGTTACTCCAACATTTTGTGTCCATCTTGTTCCTACTCAGATGTTGCCCGAAATCCTCCAGCACTGGTTTGAGTTTGGATCTTGCTATTAACTCCCTAAACACTTACAAATACAGCAGGAGTCTGTTGAGGAGGATCATTAAGGGCTTGGGCACACTAGAGGCAGGAAACATGTTCCCGATGTTGGGGGAGTCTACAACCAGGGGTCACAGTTTAAGAATAAGGAGTATGCCATTTAGAACGGAGATGAGGAAACACTTTTTCCTCACAGAGAGTTGCGAGTCTGTGGGCGGTGGAGGCCGGTTCTCTGGATGCTTTCAAGAGACAGCTAGATAGGGCTCTTAAAGATAGCGGAGTCAGGGGATATGGGGAGAAGGCAGGAACGGGGTATTGATTGTGGATGATCAGCCCTGATCACATTGAATGGCGGTGCTGGCTCGAAGGGCCAAATGGCCTACTCCTGCACCTATTGTCTATCGTGTCAAGCAAAATTATTTGTTTCATTCCAACACACAAATTTCATTGCTGCCTGGATTTTAAGAAAATACAGTTCTGCTGATAATGATCTAAGAATTAATGACTACAACAGATGTCCATAGTTGCAAACGTCTCACCTCTTCAGGCTCATCATTCAACTCCTCCATGAATTCAGTGTATTCTGAGGAACGTTTGGTCTTTTTCACATCTGTTTCTCCAGGTTCTTTTGCCTGAAAAGTAATCCACAACATCAGACATGCGTGAAATGAATGACGCCTGCTGTCTTTCATTGAATTAGATTCATATTTCAACATCGATATAACACTCAAGAGGAGAAACTTGGTGCATTTAATTTTTTTGAAAACCAGTAACACCAAGCTAGGAAGAGAATATCCATCTAGTCAAGTTTAGTTTATTGTCACGTGTACCGACAATAATGGTTGGTTGCGTGCTAACCAGTCAGCGGAAAGACTATATATGTATATATACATAATTACAACCAAGCCGTCATCAGTGTACAGATACATGATAATAACGTTTAGTGCAAGGTAATGCCCAGTAAAGTCCAATTAGAGATAGTCGGAGGGCCTTTAATGAGGTAGATAGTAGCTTAGGACCGCTCTCCAGTTGTTGGTTGGACGGTTCAGTTGCTTGATAACAGCTGGGAAGAAACTGTCTCTGAGCATTTTACACACTTCTGTACTTGAGTGATGGGAGAGGAAGAGGGAATGGCCGGGGTGAGACTGGGCCTTGATTATGTTGCTGGCCTTGCCCCGGCAGCGTGAAGTGTAGATGGAGTAAGTGGATGGGAGGTTGGTTTGCGTGATGGTCTGGGCTGCGTCCACAATTCCCTGCAATTTCTTGCGGTCTGGGATGGAACTGATCCCAAACCAAGTACAATCCATTTTGAGTGATACAGACGTCATAGGTAAAGTGGGAGTGAAGAGGATGTTTCCAGTATTGGGAGAACCTCGGACCAGAAGCCTCAGAATAAAAGGACGCACCTTTAGAACCTGTGCGGCACAGTTGCGCAGCGGGAGAGTTGCTGCCTCACTGTGTCATAGAACCCGGCTTTGATCTTGACCACGGGTGCTGGCTGGATGGAGTTTGTACATTCAAGTTCAAGTTCAAGTTCAAGAGAGTTTATTGTCATGTGGCCCTGATAGGACAATGACATTCTTGCTTTGATTCAGCACAACAGAACATAGTCGGCATTGAATACATTCTACATAGATACATAGAAAATAGGTGAAAATAGACAACCTCATCTCAGTTCTACATGGCCTACCCCTTATTCTTAAACTGTGGCCCCTGGTTCTGAACCTGGTTCCCCCAACATTGTGAATCTAGTGTGTCCAATCCCTTAATAATTTTATGTTTCCATAAGATCTCCTCTCATCCTTCTAAATTCCAATGAATACAAGCCCAGTCATCCCATTCTTTCATCATATGACAGTCCCGCCATCCTGGGAAATAACCTTGTGAACCTACGCTGCACTCCCTCAATAGCAAGAAGGTGCTTCCTCAAATTTGGAGACCAAAACTGCACACAATACTCCAGGTAGCCACCGGGTGGCGCCAGCAATGGCTGCCTGGCCAACCGTCTGTCTGTCTGTCCCTTCCTTCTTTGTTGTTTGTTTGTATGTGTTGAATGTATGCTTTTAGTGTTCTTGACCTTTTTTTATATGAGGGGGGTTGGGGGAAACTTTTTCTAGTCTCTTACTTCAATGGAGATGCTATTTCTTTTGGTATTGTATCTCCGTCCGCACTGCAGCCTAACATCGAGGAGTTGGCGGCCATTGCTGGAGACCGACTTCGAGCGCTGCCTGCAGGCTTACCATCGCGGAGCTCGCAATCCCTTTGCCAGGGATTGACCTCGGAGCTCCAACCGTGGGTGCTTGTGAACTTTAACATCATGGAGCTCGCGGTCTCTGGTTAGAGAACTCGAGAACTTCGAGAGACTTTGAGAACTCCAAGCCGTAGGAGCTTCGACCCGCTCCGACTCGGGAGTTTCGATCGCCCCGACACGGGAGTTTCGATCACCCTGACACGGGAGTTTCGATCGCCCCGACACGGGAGTTTCGATCGCCCCGACACGGGAGTTTCGATCGCCCCGACACGGGAGTTTCGATCGCCCCGACACGGGAGTTTCGATCGCCCCGACACGGGAGTTTCGATCGCCCCGACACGGGAGTTTCGATCGCCCCGACACGGGAGTTTCGATCAACACGGGAGTTTCGATCACCCCGACACGGGAGTTTCGATCGCCCCGACACGGGAGCTTCGATCACCCCGACACGGGAGTTTCGATCGCCCTGACACGGGAGTTTCGATCGCCCCGACACGGGAGTTTCGATCACCCCGACATGGGAGTTTCGATCGCCCCGACACGGGAGTTTCGATCACCCCGACACGGGAGTTTCGATCACCCCGACATGGGAGTTTCGATCGCCCTGACACGGGAGTTTCGATCACCCCGACACGGGAGTTTCGATCACCCCGACACGGGAGTTTCGATCGCCCCGACTGCGGATGGTTCGACTGCCCGGACACGGGAGAATAAAGAGGAAGACGATTGTACTTTTTTGCCTTCCATCATAGTGGTGAACGTGGGGAATCTGCTGTGGTGGAGGGTTATCTTAACTTTTATGTAGTTGTGTCTGGTGTTGCTTTTTTTTTCATATGGCTATATGGTAATTTGCATATCACTGTACGTGGTACGTGACAATAAAAGACCGGTGAAACCTATAAAGTGTGGTCTCACCAGGGCTCTGTACAACTGTAGAAGGACCTCTTTGCTCCTGTACTCAACTCCTCTTGTTATGAAGGTCACCATGCCATTAGCTTTCTTCACTGCCTGCTGTACCTGCACGCTTACGTTCTCCCCGTGACCTGCGTGGGTTTTGACTGAGATCTACGGGTTCCTCCCACATTCCAGACGTACAGATTAATTGGCTTTGGTAAAATTGTAAACTGTCTTTAGTGTGTGTGGGATGGTGTAAATGTGCGGGATCTCTGGTCAGCACGGACTAGGTGGGCTGAAGGGCCTGGCTCCGCGCCGTATCTCTAATCTAAACTAAAATCAGAATGGAGGTGAAGAGGAATTTCTTCAGCACTAAATGTGGTGCCGTTTATTCTGTGTCAGTGTGTTGTGGGTGGCTGGATTGCATTGGTGTATAGTCTTTTCTCTGACTGGATAGCACAGAAATCTAGAATTAAACGTAGAACAAACAAAGGAGATGATAGTCAACTTCAGGAGGTCGCAGCCCAAACACACACCCCTCAACATCAGTGGCACCACAGTGGAGAGAGTGGAGAGCATAAAGTTCCTCAGAGTGCAAATTACAGACAGTCTCACCTGGTCCAGGAACAACACTGGGATTGTCAAACCATCAGCGACTGCACTTCCTGAGGAAACTAAAACAGGCCTCACTCCCCACCAACATCCTCAGGGCCTTTTACAGGGGCATGGTGGAGTCTGTACTCACGTACTGCATGTACACGTGGTACTCCAACTGTAACTGCTCGGACAGGAAGGCTCTGCAGAGGGTAGTGAGGGGAGCAGAGAGGATCATTGGCGTCTCCCTACCCTCGGTACAAGAACTGTTCCAGAGCCGCTGCCTGAAAAAAGCTCTGAGCATAGCAAAGGACAGACTGCACCCCCTCCACACACATCTAGATCTCCTGCCATCAGGCAAGAGATACCGCAGCATCAAAGCCCAGACAGCCAGACTGCTAAACAGCTTCCTTCCACAGGCTGTGAGGCTGCTAAACAGTCATTCCACCTAATTCTGCTGCTTTTGCACTGACAATTTAATAACTGGCACTGAGTAATAACTCTGGCACTGGCTCAGGCCACTTAAATCAGCTGCCCTGGACATTTTATGACTTTTTTTAAATTGTATTTTAATGTTGCTTTTTTACCTGCACTTTTTTTAAACTATTCGTACTGTTTTTTATCAGGAACTGGATTGTTTTTATTTATGTGTGAAATGTTTAAGTGTTTATGTGCGATGCTCTGGTATTCCCTGGGAAATGTCTTCTCATTTTGCACTGTACAATTTGTTGCTTTGCATGATGACAATAAAGAATGATGATGATGATGATGATGATGAAATAAAGTAGATCATGGTTGGAGACATGGATGTGATCAGGATGGTCACTGATTATTCACATTAACAATAATAAACAAAAATAATAAATCTTCAAAACTTCCTATCTTCTAACGACCAAAGGGACTGCAGGTACATTTCAGTTTAGTCTAGTTCAGTTCACCGAGGTACAGTGAAAAGCTTTTGTTGCACGCTAACCAGACAGCGGAAAGCCAATATATAATCACAATCGAGCCATTTACAGTGTATAGATATATTTTAAGGGTAGAACGTATAGTACAGATTAAAGCCAGCAAAGTCCAATCAAGGGTAGTCCGAGGTAGACAAAATGCTGGAGAAACTCAGCGGGTCTGAGTTTCTCCAGTCTGAAGAAGGGTCTCGACTAAAACGTCACCTATTCCTTCACTCCATAGATGCTGCCTCACCCACTGAGTTTCTCCAGCATTTTTGTCTACCTTTGATTTTTCCAGCATCTGCCGTTCTTAAACAAGGATAGTCTCCGAGGGTCACCATTGAGGAAGATAGTAGTTCAGCACTGCTCTCCGGTTGTGGTAGGATGATTCAGTTGCCTGATAACAGCTGTGAAGAAACTGTCCCTGAATCTGGTGGTGCACACTAAGTGGCGAGTGTCCATAATGACATGGGAAGTGGTCCATGCCTAAAGGGCCTGTCCCACTTAGGCGATTTTTTAGGTGACTAGGCAGTTGCCACATAGTCGCCGGGGTGTCGGCTGTACGGTCGTGAGTCGTCTCCTCAGTCGCCCAAAGAGTCGTAGAGTCTTTCTGGTCGTCGCTGGATTTTCAACATGTTGAAAACATTTCGGGGACATTCGACAACAGTGGGTTTGACGCCAATGAGCTTAGCTTGACTTCTCCCGAAGTAGATGCTGTCGTAGTTGTCGCCAGGTGACGTAGGTTATCGCTGGTGCTGACTTCAGTTTACTTTTGTTGTTAAAGAAATTATTCTATTTTAAATTTTATGTCGAAGTGGGGTCCAGTCGCCAGCTTTTCAGCAATCTGCTACAACTGTGCCAGTTGCTGGCAGTCGCCTAAAAATAGCCTAAGTGGGACAGGCCTTAAAGAAACACATTGCAAATCCTAGGGACAGTTGTTAGAGGCTCATCTTGTGGACATTGAATATGGGGCCATTGTCCCCACTCCCTGGCTCGATTGTAATCATGTATCGTCTTTCCGCTGACTGGATGGCACACAACATAAGCTTTACACTATCCCCAGCTAGAAAGCAGCCCTGACCTCCCATCTACCTCATTGGAGTCCCTTGGACTTGCTTGCACTTAACGTTATTCCCTTTATCCTGTATCTGTACACTGCGGACTTAGAAAGATTATAGTCTTTCTGAAGACTGGATAGCACGCAGCAAAATAGCTTCTCACTGTAGCTCGTTACACGAGACAATAAACTACCGTATTTCCCGGCAATGAAGACACACCCCCAATGTAAGTTGCTAAACTTTGATAAAAGGATAGTCGGACTGGATCAAAGGTCTGGTTCAGTCCAGGGGTCGGCAACATTGCCTGTGTGCCCCGAGACTGGCTGCAGTTCCCAGATCCCTCCCTTCCCCGGGACTAGCTGCAGGGTCAAGGTCGCCTGCAAGCTCCGGGACTGGCTGTGATACCCAGGTCGGCTACGTACCCCACGAATGGTTGCAGTTCCCAGGTCGGCTCACTTGCCCCGCGGGGGGTGGAGAAAGAAACATAGAAAACAGGTGCAGGAGTAGGCCATTCGGCCCTTCGAGCCTGCACCGCCATTCAATATGATCATGGCTGATCATCCAACTCAGTATCCTGTACCTGCCTTCTCTCCATACCCCCTGATCCCTTTAGCCACAAGGGCCACATCTAACTCCCTCTTAAATATAGCCAATGAACTGGCCTCAACTACCTTCTGCGGCAGAGAGTTGCACAGATTCACCACTCTCTGTGAAAAAAGTTTTCCTCATCTCAGACCTAAAAGATTTCCCCTTTATCCTTAAACTGTAAAAGAGAAAGAGAGAGAGAGAAAGAGAGAGAGAGAGGGGGAGAGAGAAGGGGAGAGAGAGAGAGAGAGAGAGAGAGAGAGAGAGAGAGAGAGAGAGAGAGAGAGAGAGAGAGAGAGAGAGAGAGAGAGAGAGAGGGGAGAGAGAGAGAAAGAGAGAGAGAGATAGAGAGAGAGAGAGAGAGAGAGAGAGAGAGAGAGAGAGAGAGAGAGAGAGGGAGAGAGAGAGAGAGAGAGAGAGAGAGAGAGAGAGAGAAAAAAGAGAGAGAGAGAGAGAGAGAGAGAGAGAGAGAGAGAGAGAGAGGGAGAGAGAGAGAGAGAGAGAGAGAGAGAGAGAAGAGAAAGAGAGAGAGAGAGAGAGAGAGAGAGAGAGCGAAAGAGAGAGAAAGGGAGAGAGAGAGAGATTCACCGTGACTGGCAGTTGCACACAGGTGAGCGAGTGAGTTCCTGGCATGATCCCCGACCCCCTCCTTCTCAACGCTCCTGCTGGTGCTGACCCTGGCCAGACTCCCCACACACTGTGATAGTGGCGCTGTCCTATTATAGCCGCTTCCCACTGTGCAGCCACTTCCCATCAGCTGCTAGCAATGAGGGATAGACTTGTTCTTGATGTTGCTGTACTGAGGGATAGCCAAGTCTACCTTTCTTGGCTAACAATCTAACCTTCGGCCTCCAAGACGCAGGTAAATTTTCGTGCCTTATTTTTGGGTAAAAAATAGCGTCTTCATAGCCGGGAAATTCGGTAAACTACCAATTCAGAGAGAAAACATCACCGCAATGTGGTTTGTGACCCTGATGGTGAAGGTTTGTGAAATGTTTACCTCATCCAGGTACTGGATGTCCCACACTCTCAGCTCACTGTCTGACGAGCCAGTCATCATTCGCATCTCGTTTGAAAGCAGCACAAAGTTCCAAACCTGCAGCAAAAAACAAAACCACAGAAACTACACTTAACACTTTCTTTACAGCGTCTGAAGAAAGGGTCCTGATTCAAAACATAAACTATTTAGGCACCTGGCCTCACCTGTCTCACCTATATCACCTATTCTTTCTCTCCAGAGATGCTTTCTGTCCCGCTGAGTTACTCCAGCATTTTGTGTCTAAACCAGCACCTGCAGTTCCTTACTACAGAGTACCAGGGCACCCTACTTGCCCACCGATATACGCAAGAACGTCACTGTGCTCAAAACAAGAGACATTGGCTTGGGTTACACAACGTAGTGTCAGGAACATAGAAAACAGGTGCAGGAGGTGGAGGCCATTCGGCCCTTTGAGCCAGCGCCGCCATTCAGTGTGATCATGGCTGATCGTCCCCAATCAATAACCCGTGCCTGCCTTCTCCCAATATCCTTTGACTCCACTAGCCCCTAGAGCTCTATCTAACGCTCTCTTAAATCCATCCAGTGATTTGGCCTCCACTGCCCTCTGTGGCAGGGAATTCCACAAATTCACAACTCTCTGGGTGAAGACGTTTTTTCTCATCTCAGTCTTAAATGGCCTCCCCTTTATTTGAAGACTGTGGCCCCTGGTTCTGGAACCCTGCGCTGTGCCAGCAATGGTACTGCGGTCCCCATCACCACAAGGCTTGGTGCTGCCACAGTCACTAACGCACCGTGCCAAGGCTGTCTGGGAGTCCCAGGAGTCCCAAATCAAATCAAATGGGAGGCTGGTGCTGGGTGTCTGGGAATCCCTTGGCTCTGATATGTTCAGAGATACAGCATGGAAATTCAAACAGGCCAAAGGGCATGTTTCCATACGTATACTAAACTAAATGAACCACAAAATGCTAGTGTAACTCAAAACGCCAGACAGTATCTCTGGTGGACATTTGGACAGGTACATGGAATAGAGGGATATGGGTAAAACATGGGCAGGTAGAACTAGTGTAAATGGGGCAAGATAAACACAAAGAGTTGGAGTAACTAAGTGGCTCTCTGATGACAGCATCTCTGTAGAAAAGGAATTGGTGGCTTTTCGGGGCGGGACCGTTCTTCAAGTTCCTACACACTCCAATGATGCTGCTTGAGCAGCTGAGTTACTCCAACATTCTCCGTGTTATACAAAGGGGGAGTTACTGGATAAGTTGCTCGACCAACATAGCGAGACTAACCTCACTCCGATGTCCAACCATGGTCTTGAAGCAATGCTGTGTCTCCAAATCCCACCATTTCACTAACGTGTCCTTGGAGCTAAAACATTCAAACAACAATCATGATACAGGCATGAAGCAATCATTGCCAAATGCAACATTCACAGAGCAGATGTCCTGTCATGCTCTTAACATCTGCAATGCTGCTGCAAGTAAGAATCTCACTGTTGCATTTTAAACACTGTTGTAGAATAGTTAACTGAATCAAACTTGGATTGTTTCCTCTGTAATGTCGGAGGTTGAGGGGAAACCTGATAGAAGTAGATACATTTATGAGTGGCATAGATAAGGTGAACAGTCACAACCTTCTTCCCAGGGTGGAAATGTCAAAGCCTAGAGGGCTTTAAGGTGAGCGGGGGGAAAGTTTAAAGGAGAAGTGTGAGATTTTTTTATTTACACAAAGGGTGGTGGGTGCCTGGAACAACACACTACCGAGGGACAAAACACGACACATCAGGTGGAGATTGGAAGGAATGCAAGAAAACTAGCAACTTTTATAAAACATCTCCCTCAACAACCCCCACAATTAAAATGTGGATTCAACAAGGAAGCTGGCCTGAAACCTGAATCCAGCGCTGGATGAATAATTACACTTTATAATCTACGAACCTATCTCCATAATTGTGTTATCGGTAATCACTTTGGGGTTTTTTCCCTCCCCTCTCTATTAGTTTATAGTTTCCTTTTTTTTTCTCTTATTTCTTTTCTTTCTATAGCTCTATCTTTCAAAAGAAATTCTTAATAAAAAAACGGAAGCTTTGTATATATGTAATTGGTAAGCAAATCGTGGTTTGGTTATTATATGTATATGCTTCTAATAAAAATATTATATTTTAAAAAAAATCTTCCTTCGTTACCTTGAAACCAGAAAATTCCTGCCTTTCAGAAATGTGGCATGTGTAACGGCATCTTTATGGCCTTTCAATCGGTATAATCCACTCTCATTGATCACATCCCAGACGATGATTTCTGTGTCCTGTGGAATATTAAAAGCAGACTGGTTTCAATCGTCAGATTCAACTATATTATGACCACTAATCTCAAGAAGGGTCCCGACCCAAAGCGTCACCTATCCATGTTTTCCAGAGATGCTGCCTGACCCGCTGAGTTACTCCAGCACTCTGTATCTTTTTATGATTATCACTTAACTGTCTTTAAGACATGTAATTGAAATAGCATTCTAGAAACGTCAAGTACATACACCCTCGTTATTATGTACCTCGTTACAATGGATGTCGGTGATAGCGGACTGTCTCTTTAAGAACACAAGCTTTTAGTTATACAGTGGAGGCTACTGAAATTGACAAGGCATTGAAATGACGATTCAAGATTCAAGATTCAATTTCAAGATTCAAGATTCAAGATTCAAGAACCCCTTGAGGTCCAAACGAAATGACGTTTCTGCAGCCATACATTACAAACAAATAGACCCAAGACACAACATAATTTACATAAACATCCATGACATCGCTGTGATGGAAGGCCAAAAAAACTTATCTCTCCACTGCACTCTCTCCCCCCCCCCCCCCCGATGTCAGAGTCAAAGTCAAAGCCCCCGGCTGGCGATGGCGATTGTCCCGCGGCCATTAAAGCCACGCCGGGTGGTGCAAGGTCGCACACCGGGTCTTGGTGTTGGAGCCCCCGGTGTGCGCTCGCAGAGTCCCGCGGCCATTCCAAGCCGCGCGGGGCGGTGCTGTGCGGCCCCGCTCCAGGAGCTCTTCGACCCCGCAACTCGGGCGGGAGAAGTCGTCGTTGCGGGAGCCCTGAAAAGCGGTCTCCCTCCAGGGATCCGCGGGCTCCCGGTGCCGCCGTCCGCCACACCCGCAGTAGCAGCCTCCGAATCTCCGGAGGTCGGGCCGCAGCAGCAGCAGCGCTCCACCACCGCTCCACCCGCTCTGGACTCGGCCAGCTCCGCGACGGTGAGGTGAGTAGTCGGCACCAGAGCCCCCGGTCTTCCTGTTGGAGGCTGCTCCTCGTTGCAGCCCCAACTACAACGGAGACCCGACAAAGAAAAGGTCGGGTCTCCCGTGCAGGGAGAGATTTAAAAGTTACCCCCCTCCCTCCCACCCCACCCCCCACCCTCCCACACACACACCCCAACAAAAAATAACAAAAACTACATAAAAACATAGACAAAAAATAATAAAAACGCAGACGGGCTGCAGAGGCCGCTGCTGACGAGAGTCGCGCCGCCTACCGATGGAGTTGACACTTCCATCCACACTTAATTCTATTAAACAATGTAACATAGTCCATCGCAGGTGATAGACTACTGACCGACATCCACTATAAATCCACTGACTCCCATGGCTATCTGGACTACACTTCTTCCCACCCTGCTTCCTGTAACAACTCCTTCCCCTACTCCCAATTCCTCCGTCTATGCCGCATCTGCACCCAGGATGAGGTGTTCCACACCAGAGCATCGGAGATGTCCTCATTCTTCAGGGAACGGGGGTTCCCCTCTTCTACTAAAGATGAGGCTCTCACCGGGGTCTCTTCTATACCCCGTGACTCTGCTCTCACTCCCCATCCCCCCACTCGTAACAAGGACAGAATCCCCCTTGTCCTCACCTTCCACCCCACCAGCCGTCATACACAGATAATCCTACAACATTTTCGCCACCTCCAACGGGATCCCACCATTGGCCACATCTTCCCATCTCCTCCCGTCTGCGTTCCGCAGAGACCACTCCCTCCGTAACTCCCTGGTCAATTCGTCCCTTCCCACCGAACCACCCCCTCTCCGGGCACTTTCCCTTCCAACCGCAGGAAATGCTGCACTTGTCGCTTTACCTCCCCCCTCAACTCAGATGGAGTCTTTCCAGGTGCAGCAGAGGTTCACCAGCATCTCCTCCAACCTCATCTACTGCATCCACTGCTCTAGGTGTCAGCTGCTCTACATCGGTGAGACCATGCGTAGGCTTGGCGATCACTTTGCCCATCTCTGCTCGGTTCGCAATAACCAACCTAATCCTCCCGGTGGCTCAGCACTTCAACTCCCCCTCCCATTCCGAATCCGACCTGGAGATATTCCCTGGAGATATCTGCTACTTCAGAGCAAAATTAAATGTGGTAAGAATGTGGCAATGTGGGCAGCACAGCAGGTCTGCTACATCACAGCCCTCGAGACCAGGGTACGATGCTGACCTTGGGAATTGTCTGTGTGTGGAATGTGCACGTTCTCCCTGTGACAGTGTGGGTTTCCTCCCACATCCCAAAGCCGTGCGGGTTTGTAGGCTAATTGGCCCTCTATAAACCGCCCCTAGTGTGCAGGGAATGGACGTGAAAGTGGGATAACGAGTGTGAATGGGTGATGGATGGTCAGTGTAGACTGGGCGGGCCGAGCTGTATGTACGTTACCTTTGATCCTGAGACGAGCCGTGCACCAAGGCCGTCGTAGCTGAGAGTGGTCACTGCAGCTTTGTGACCATTAAAGGTGACGTGACTCTCTCCAGTCATTACATTGAATATCCGTATCGATCCATCTTCATATCCCACAGCCAG
Organism: Leucoraja erinaceus; assembly: GCF_028641065.1. Classification (NCBI taxonomy): domain Eukaryota; kingdom Metazoa; phylum Chordata; class Chondrichthyes; order Rajiformes; family Rajidae; genus Leucoraja; species Leucoraja erinaceus. The sequence goes on along the minus strand of NC_073389.1, from coordinate 799,043 downwards.
GTGCAGCCCATCAGGGGCACAGCACAGATAGGTCACTTCATGTTTCATGCCCTTCAGAATCCATATCTGCAGGTACAACACACGGCAAAACAGTAAACAACAAAGCACTGTCACATCAGGATGCAGCTTTTTGGGACATTTGGTGTACGGGTCCACTGCCGATATCCAAGCAACTGGTGTTCTGGCCCGCCTTGAATCCAGACAAAACTCCCCCCCCTGGAAATCCACCCCGAAAATGTCCCAGGCCAGGGCAGGTGATCTCAACCTCATTGGGACTTCCATGGCCGATCAGCGGGTGGAAATCGCCCCCTGAGGTCAGGGCACTGGAACACTGGCCAGCATCCCGACTGAACATGGATAGGTGATGCAAGGTGGGGGTGGGGGGGCGGGAGAAGAAAGGAAGAGGGGGAGCCTGAGGGCTGAGGGAGAGCTGAGAAGGGGAGGAGACAGCAAGGGCTATCGGAAATTGGAGAAGTCAGATAGTCAAGAACAAAGATCTTAGAGCAGCTCTGCTCTAAGACCTTTGGTCAAGAAGACTTCTCCAATTTCCGGTAGCCCTTGCTGTCTCCTCCCCTTCTCAGCCCCCTGGCTCCTCCTCTTCCATTCTTCTCCCCCCCCCACCCTGCATCAGTCTGAAGCAAAGATCTTAGAGCAGATCTAAGATCTTTGGTCTGAAGAAGAGTTTCGGCCCGAAACGTTGCCTATTTCCTTCGCTCCATAGATGCTGCTGCACCCGCTGAGTTTTTGTCTACCTTCGATTTTCCAGCATCTGCAGTTCCTTCTTGAACATGGATAGGTGACCTTTGTGTAGGGACCCTTGTTAAGAGTGATTGTTGCGGGGGGAAGGGGTTGGAAATAAACCTGAAGAGGGGAGAGAAACAGGTTTTACCTGCCAAGCTTTATCTTGCCTCCCTTAGCTTTCCTTGTAGGAAGGAACTGCAGATGCTGGTTTAAACTAAAAATAGACACAAAATGCTGGAGTAACTCAGCGAGACAGGTAGCATCTCTGGAGAGAAGGAATGGGTGACGTTTCCGAACCCAAAACATCAGCCATCCTTCTCTCCAGAGATGCTGCCTGTCTCTCTGAGTTACTCAAGCATTTTGTGTCTGGCTCTTAGCTTCCTTCTCTACCCCTCCTGCAATCTTCCTGGAAGGTCACCTATCTGTGTTCTACAGAGCTGCTGCCTGACCCACTGAGTTACTCCAGCACTCTGTGTCCTGTTGTGGGTCTATCACTGAATGTGATCACATACAGGCAGGAAATAATACAAATGAGCCAGCAGTGGTCCAGTGTTACCGACCTTCTCTCCTTTGCGGATATCCCAAATGAAGACGTGCTCACAAGCTGCCACAGCCACATAGCGGCCTCTCTCTCCCCGCAGTTGTACCAGGGTTATGTTTGCCTTGTGGCTGGCGATCACACCAAACACAGCGCTGGCCTTGTAGCGCAGGTACTGCTTGGTCAGGCCCATGTCCGCGGTCTATGCTGATGCACCACTGATGTGGGGATCTGAGGACACACAAACAAGCAGTCAATCCTTGAAACTCATTCACCTGCATCACAAACCATCAGGGCGGCACGGTGGCGCAGCGGTAGAAGTGCTGCCTCACAGCGCCAGAAACCTGGGTTCGACCCAGAGTTTGTACCTTCTCCCTGTGACCACGTGGGTTTTCTCTGAGATCTTAGGTATCCTCCCACACCAAAGACACGCAGGTTTCGAGTTTAATTGGCTTGGTGTAAATGTTAAATTGTCCCTTATGTGTGTAGGATAGTGTTAATGTGCGGGGTTAGCTGGTTGGTGCGGACTCGGTGGGCCTGTTTCCGCACTGTATCTCTAAAATGGCATGTTGGCCTTTATAACAAGAGGAATCGAATACAGGAGCAAAGAGGTCCTTCTGCAGTTGTACAGAGCCCTAGTGAGACCACACCTGGAGTATTGTGTGCAGTTTTGGTCCCCTAATTTAAGGAAGGACATTCTTGCTATTGAGGGAGTGCAGTGTAGGTTTACAAGGTTAATTCCCGGGATGGCGGGACTGTCATATGCTGAGAGACTGGAGCAGCTGGTCTTGTATACTCTGGTGTTTAGAAGGATGAGAGGATGTCTCATTGAAACATATAAGATTGTTAAGGGCTTGGACTCACAATAGGCAGGAAACATGTTCCCGATGTTGGGGGAGACCAGAACCAGGGGTCACAGTTCAAGAATAAGGAGTAGGCCATTTAGAACGGAGACGAAGAAACACTTTTTCTCACAGTTGTGAGTCTGTGGAATTCTCTGCCTCAGAGGGCGGTTTAGGCAGGTTCTCTGGATACTTTGAAGAGAGAGCTAGATAGGGCTCTTAAAAATAGTGGAGTCAGGGGATATGGGGAGAAGGCAGGAACGGGGTACAGATTGGGGATGATCAGCCATGGTCACAATGAATGGTGGTGCTGGTTCGATGGGCCGAATGGCCTACTCCTGCACCTATTGTCTATTGTCATTCTCACCTTAAACCTATGTACTCTGGTTCTTGATTCCCCTATTCTGGGTAAAAGATTCAATGTATTCACCCTATCCCACACAATCCTCCAAATAGCTGGAAGAGACATTTTGATGGAACTGCTTTTAAAATAGATCTAGTTCTACAATGAAGCCATGGATTGCTGCAATGGCTCGAAGGGCCGAATGGCCTACTCCTGCACCTATTGTCTATTGTCTATAAACTATCTAATAACCAAGCTTTGTAAGAGATGCAGCTGAAAGATAAAGGGCATTGGGTGACTGTTGTAATTTTAGGGCATCTCTGCCAGTAGAACATAGAAGAGTAGAGCACAGGAATAGGCCATTCGGCCCACAATGTCCATGCTGAACTACCTGTTGACAATGTTGAAGAAACATACAATATGTATTTTTTTCATTCCCATTTGGTAAATCACAATAAAGTTCCATGAAGCCATGAACCCTTGAGTTGAAACACAAGATCTAATTCAATATGTGAAGCCTACCACAGCTGAGGATGGTGCTTCAAACATAGAACAGTCCAGCTCGGCCCTCTCCATCCCCATGCATTTAGCCATTCTCACCCCCCACCCCTTCCTCTCATATGCCGAGCCTGACATCCACTATTGCCCACCACCCCCATTGCCTTCTGACCGGCCCCATCATCACCACCTCCCTCCCTCCCTCCACCCCACACACCGCTCCCTTGCCCCCACTCTACCCTCCTCCCATTTAACCTTTGCCTTGTCTTTCCCCTTTCTCCACACCTCTACCCCACCCCCTCCCATCACCTCCTTCCTCCCTTGCCCTCCTCCCTCGCCCTCCATTCTCCCCACTTCTCTCCCTCTCACCTTTCACTCTCCCTCTTCCCCACCCACTCCCCCCATCCCCACTCCCACCTCTCCCCCACTCTCCTCTCTCCCCTCTCACTCACTCTCCCTCTCTCTCTCTCCACGTTCACCTCTCACACTCCCCACGCTGCCCTCTAATTCTCCCCACTCTCTCCCCCACCCCCTCTCCCCCTCCCTCCCTCTCTCTCTTCCTTCCCCCCCCCCCCCCCCCCCCCTCTCCCTCTCTCTCTCCCCACACTCACCCCCAAAGATTGCTCACCCCTGGGCCTCTCTCTTCCACGGGTGCCACAGGGCTTCGCGGACAGACGCAGACAGAGACAGACAGACAGACAGACAGACTCGCTGCCACGATGCCGGAGTGAATGATTACAGGACCAAGCGCTGCATCACTCAGACACACACACACTACACACACTACACTCACTCACACACCACACACTCACAGACACACACAGTACACACACACCACACACACACACTACACACACACACACACACACACACACACACACACACCACACACTACACTCAGACACACTCACTACACACACACACACACTACACACACACACACACACACACACACACTCAGACACACACTCAGACACACACACACTACACACACACACACACACACACACACTCACAGACAGAGACCCTGGATTTTATTGTCATATGTCCCAGATAGAATAATGACATTCTCACTAGTAGTAGCACACAGCATATGTAAACACCGTACACTTTAAACAATGTAATAACCGAGATAAAAAGCTTCAGTGTGCAGGAAGTTGCTGGTTTAAACCAGAGATAGACACAAAAAACTGGAGTAACTCGGGGTCAGAGAAGGAATAGGTGACGTTTAAGACGTTGGTTAAGACCCTTCTTCAGACTAAAAACGTTCAGTGTGTGTGTACACATACTACACTTAAAAAAACAAATGTGCAAAGAGACAAAACCAATGCCTCCAAGTCTATTGTAGTTCAGAGCTTATCCGTTGTAGTGTTTTATAGCCTGATGGCTGTAGGGAAGAAGCTGTTCCTGAACCTGGACGTTACAGTTTCAGGCTCCTGTACCTTCTTCCCTGTGGCAGGGGTGAAATGAGTGTGTGGCCAGGATGGTGGGGTCTCTGATGATGTTTCCATTTCAGTTTATTGTCACGTGTATCGAGGTATAGTGAAAAGCTGTTTGTTTCGTGCTAACCAGCCAGCAGAACTTAGACTATACATGATTACAATCAAGCCTTCCACCGCGTACAGATACAGGATAAAGGGAAAAATGTGAAGAATGTTTAGTGTAAGATGAAGTCCAATCAAAGATAGTCCCTTCTCCCTGCAACCGCGTGGGTTTTCACTGGGTGCTCCAGTTTCCTCCCACACTCCAAAAATATACAGGGTGGCCAGGTTAATTGGTTTCTGTAAATTGTCCCTTGTGTGTGAGATAGAACTAGTGGACGTGATCACTGGTTGGCACGGAATCTCCGTCATCTCCCTCCCTCATCCCCCTCACCCTCATCCCCCTCTCCCTCATCCCTCCTCCCTCTCCCTCATCCCTCATCGCCCTCTCCCTCTCTCCCACATCCCTCTCCCTCATCTCCCTCTGCCTCATTCCCATATCCCCCTCTCCCTCATTCCCATATCCCCCTCATCCCCATATCCCCCTCTCCCTCATCCCCATATCCCCCCATCATTCCCATATCCCCCTCATTCCCATATCCCCCTCTCCCTCATTCCCATATCCCCCTCATTGCCATATCCCCCTCATTCCCATATCCCCCTCTCCCATCCCCCATTCCCATATCCCCCTCCCCATTCCCATATCCCCCTCATTCCCATATCCCCCTCATTCCCCCTATCCCCCCTCTCCCCCTCCCTCATCCCATATCCCCCTCATCATCCCATATCCCCCTCATTCCCATATCCCCCTCATTCCCACATCCCCCTCATTCCCACATCCCCCTCATTCCATATCCCCCCTCATTCCCTCCCCCCCCCCTCTCCCTCATCTCCCCCTCTCCCATCATCCCTCCCCCCCCCCCCCCCCCCCCCCTCCATCGACCCGCTCCGGCTCCACTGCTCGGGCCTGTGCGTCGGCAGGAAGTGGCTGGTCGGGGGCGGCGGCTGTTGCCCGGGTCAGAGGTGGATGTCGGAGAGAGCGAGCGGTAACCGGGGTGACGGGACGGGGACGGGGGGGGGAGAGGGGCCGCTGGGGCCGCTGGTGCCGCTGGTGCCGCTGGTGCCGCTGGGGCCGCGGGGGCGGGGGTTGGGTCCCCGGGTCCCGCCGTGGGCGACACCATAGATGCTGTAGATAGACACCAGTGCTGGAGAACCCCAGCCGGCCGGCGGGTGCAGCAGAGCAGCGTCCATGGAGTGAAGGGAATCGGCGACGTTTCAGGTTGAGACCCTGGTCTCCAGTCTCCCTCATCATCCTCTGTAGGGGGGTTGCGGCCCGAAACGTCGCCTATTTCATTCGCTCCATAGAAGCTGCTGCACCCGCCGGGTTTCTCCAGCACTTTTGTGTACCTTCTCTTTTCCAGCATCTGCCGTTCCTTCTTTAACACCAACGATCCTATAGCTCGCTACAGGATATTTGGGCGACTCATCCCCAGGGTCGGTATCTCGCCTCCCCCCAGATATCCACACCAGCCTCCCCTCCCCTCACCCAGGGCACATCCCCTGTGCTGCCATCATCACACACAGAGTGGTGAATCTCTGGAACTCTCTGCCACAGAGGGTAGTTGAGGCCAGTTCATTGGCTATATTTAGGAGGGAGTTAGATGTGGCCCTTGTGGCTAAGGGGATCAGGGGGTATGGAGAGAAGGCAGGTACGGGATACTGAGTTGGATGATCAGCCATGATCATATTGAATGGCGGTGCAGGCTCGAAGGGCCGAATGGCCTACTCCTGCACCTAATTTCTATGTTTCTATGTTTCTATCATGGACACTCACTCATTCATCCCCGTGTCCCAAACATAGGGCAGGGAACGGCCACAATGTGTGTACTCAACACCAGCCTCTCTCTGCCTGCACATCATCCATGTCCCTCCAGTCCCTGCACATCCGTCTCAAACTTGCCTCTTAAACACCACCACCACTGCCCCCACCACCATCCCAGTCATCCACCACCCTCTGCGTAAAAAACACACACACACATCTCCTGTTAACTTTGCCCCTCTCATCTTAAAGCTACACCCTCTCATCTTTCACATTTCTACCCTTGGTAAAACGTTGTGACTGTCTACCCTATCTATGCCTCTCATAATTGTATAGACTTCTATTAGGTCTCCCCTGAACCAACCCAAGTCTGTCCAACCACTCTGTAGCTAATACCATCTAAATCCAGGCATCATTCTGGTAAACCTCCTCTGCACCTTTTCCAAACCCTCCACACCCTGGGTGACCAGAATTACACGCAATACTCCACATAAAATTGCCACAAAGATGCTTTTGATGGTGGGGCGACCAGAACTGCACACAATACTCCAAATACAGCCAAACAAGAATCTGATGAAACAGCATCATGACTTGCTGACTCTTAGACTCGATGCCCTGCTAGATGAAGGCATACATATGTCTTGTGGGTCTTGAAATGGCTGACAAAGGCATTTCAAGACCCACAGGCTATTTTGCAGTGTGGGCATGGATGAGTGGGGTGTGGTCAGGCCTGGTGGTGATGAGCAAAGATCCTATAGCGGAGCAAGATAGATCACTCCTAAATGCAATGGGCTGACGTGTAGTACGCAACGGAACTGAACAGAACGTGGGCCTTTTTTTCATCCATTTCCGTAACCGGACCTGACCCGACTTGCAGTGTAATCAACGTTGCAGGGAAATAGTGCGTGTTAATAAATAAAAATTCTGAAAATTCGAAGATTTTTACCAAATAACTTTTATTTTTACCAGGATGTTTCCGTAACCGGCTTCTGTCTCCGCACTAGTATCTTTGCTCTGCTACGGGATCTTTGGTGCGGAGACGGAAGCCGGTTATGGAAATGGGGCCTTAAATTACCCATCAATCTGCCCATGACCGTACTACGTCTTTTTCGTCGAGTGGAGTACCTTGCTCGCTATAGGATCTTTGGTGGTGAGTCTCTCATATTTCTGCTGGGGATTATGTTTTGCAGCACGTCAAAGGCCTTCTCCATGGAGTGCGGCTCCTTTGTGAAGAACACGTAATCGCTCTTCTCTGGCATCTAGAGTGATCAGCTGGTCGGCCGGGGTTCGAGAACGGAGCCGGAAAGAAGGACCGTGCGGGGCGACTGTGAGCTGAAGAGTTGACCCATCTCTCGGTTGAAGGATCATGGATCCTCTGGGAGCTCGATCTCCGATAGTGGACATTCAGGCTCTCCCCTGCTGGGGCTATGGACCAGCTAAACCTGACACAGCATTCGATGGATTTAATAACGAAATGCACGCAGACTGTTCCATCTCCTCCCCTTTCCCTTATCGCAAAGATGTTAACAACAAAGTAATTCTTTGGTAAGTGTTGATGGTTTGATTTCCCTGCATGTTTAATTTAGTATTAGTTCATTGTTATTGTCAAGTGTATCGAGGTACAGTGAAGAACTTTTTTGGTGCATGCTATCCAGTCAGTGAAAAGGCTATACATTAGTATACACGATGCTGCATGTCCAGCTGAGTTACTCCAGCTCTTTGTGTCTATCTTCAGTTTCAAGAGAGTCAAGAGTCAAGAGTCAATTTAATTGTCAAGTGTATCGAGGTACAGTGAAGAGCTTTTTTGGTGCATGCTATCCAGTCAGTGAATTTAAACCAAACTAAACTAATTTAAACCAGCATCTGCAGTTCCTTCCTACACGATCAAGCTATCCACAGTGTACAGATACAGGGTAAAGGGCATAATGTTTAGTGCAAGATAGGTTTAGTTTAGAGATACAGCATGGAAACAGGGCCTTCGGCCCACTGAGTCAACGTTGAATAGCGATCCCCGTACACTAACACTATCCTAGGGACAATGTAACAATTTTACTGAAGCCAATTAACCTACAAACCTGTATGCCTGTGGAGTGTGGGAGAAAACTGCAGGACCTGTCCAAACTCCATACAGACAGCACCCAAAGTCAGGATCAAACCCAGGTGTCTGGCACTGTAAGGCAGCAACTCTACCGCTGCGCCACCGTACCGACCCAAAGTCCAGCAAAATCAAGTTTGAAGATAATTGGAAGGTGCCCAATGAGGTAGATGGGAGGTCAGGACCGCTCTATCGTTGGTGAGAGGACGGTCGGATACCTGATAACAGCTGGGAAGAAACTGTTCCGTATCTGGAGGTATGCTTTTCAAACTTAGATATTCAGATCTGAAAAAAAATGCTGCTATTTTTTTATTATTTACAATATTATTTACAACTCTTGCAAGTTGAGCAACAATTAACCACACTTGTAGTTTTCTCTCAATCTTAATTTGTGTGACATTTAGAGTTGGAGTCACACAGCATGCAAGCGTTTTACACTGTACTTCAGTACATGCCACAATAATAAATCTAAACGGATTTTGGTTTATTTTTGTCACGAGTGCTGCAGCATGCCATCCAAGCAGATAAGATAACACTACACATAAATACAATCAGGTCAAGCTCCAGCACAATAGGTAGAGCAAATGGGAAGATACAGAGTGCAGAATATAGTTCTCAGTATTGTAGCGCACCGGTTCCAGAGACAAAGTCCAATGATTTGCGAATTAAGGGACAGAAGTTTAGGGGTAACATGAGGGGGAACTTCTTTACTCAGAGAGTGGTAGCTGTGTGGAATGAGCTTCCAGTGGAAGTGGTGGAGGCAGGTTTGATTTTATCGTTTAAAAATAAATTGGATATGTATATGGACGGGAAAGGAATGGAGGGTTATGGTCTGAGTGCAGGTAGATGGGACTAGTTGAGAGTAAGTGTTCCGCACGGACTAGAAGGGCCGAGATGGCCTGTTTCCGTGCTGTAATTGTTATTGTGGTTATATGGTCCGCAACAGGGTAGAGGTGAATCAGATAGAAGCCTAGGACCACTCAGAAGCCAGATAACAGAGGGGAGAAGCTGTTCCTGAGTCTGGTGGTGTGCGCTTTCAAGCTGTTCATACCATGGTACAAGCAAAACCCAGGTAGAGATGGTGTGAGTGACTGCTGGAGAGACCAGCAGCCAGCCATACAGGTATTCTATGAAAGATGGATATAAAGTACTGGAGTAACTCAGCGGTTCAGGCAACATCTCTGGAGAAAAAGGATGGGTGATATTTTGGGTTAGGAATCTCTCACTTTCTATCACATTTTCTCTTGTGAATATTTAGTTTTTAGCGATACAGTGGAAACAGGCCCTTCAACCCATTAAGTACACACTGACCCATTCACACTAGTCGATGTTATCCCACTTTCGCATACACTCCATTGCCTGTGTCCGCGTGGGTTTCCTCCCACATCCCAAAGACGTGCTTGTTTGCCTCTGTATATTGCCTTTAGTGTGCAGGGGTTGGTTGAGAACGTGAGATAACATAGAACCAGTGTGAACAGGTGATCGATGGTCAGCATGTACTTAGTGGGCCGAACGGCCTGTTTTCTGTGCTGTGTCTTTCCATCAATTAATCGAGTTTAGGATACTTCATGCAGAACCTCAAACAGAATATGTTGAGGATTATTCCCAGCACCATGTTTTAATAGGCATGGAAAAATGAAGGTAGAGGAGATGAATGGGAGTGGTGTCTGTGGAATACATTGCCACAGGCAGCGGTGGAGGCCAAATCAAAGGGTATTTGTAAAGTGGAGATTGATAGGTTCTTGATTAGGAAGGGTGTCAAAAGTTACGGGAAGAAGGCAGAAGAATGGGTGAATGGTGGAGCAGACTCAATGGGCCGAATGGCTTACTTCTGCTCCCATGTCCTATGGTGATGTGAATGTGGGACTAGAGCATTGTAGATTTATAAGGCACCCTTTGCCATTTATTGGGCAGCTGGGAGCAGTGCAAACAGAAGAATATGCACATCAGCTGGGTCGTAAACAGCCTTGGGGGGAGAGGGGGGGGGGGTTGGGATGGGGTGAGGGGGGGGGGTTGTTGTGATGGGGGAGGGGTGGGATGGGGGGAGGGGGGGTGGTTTTGGGGGGGAGGGGGGTTGGGATGGGGGGTGGGATGGGTGAGAGGGGTTGGGATGGTAGGGGTGGTTGGGATGGGGTGAGGGTTGGGATGGGGGTTTAGGATGGGGGAGAGGGGGTTGGGATGGGGAGGGGCGGTTGGGAGGGGGGATTGGGATGGGGAGGGGGGTTTGGGATGGGGGCGAGCGAGGTGGGGGAGGGGGGGAGGTTTGGATGGATGCAGCGTTTGCACCAAAGTATGATTATTATTAAAACAAATAGAAGCAAGCAGGTTCTCATTTGGAAATGTTGCCATGGGCAACCAAAGCTAGGAGCTGAATATCGAGACAAAATGCTGGAGTAACTCAGCTGGTCAGACAGCACCTCTGGAGAAAAGGTACAGGTGACCGCAGAAGGGTCTTGACCCGAAATGTCACCTATTCCTTTCCTCCAGAGATGCTGTCTGGCCCACTGAGTTACTCCAGTTTTTTCACAAATTCACGTTATAGGAGTAGAATTAGGCCCTTCGGCCCATCGAGTCTACTCTGCCATTCAATCATGGGTGATCTCTGCCTCCTAATCCCATTTTCATGCCTTTTCTCATGACCCTTGACATCCGTTCTAATCAAGAACTATCTCTGCCTTAAAAATATCCACTGACTTGGCCTCCACAGCCCTCTGTGGCAACAAGTTCCACAGATTCACTACCCACTGACTAAAGATGTTCCTCCTCGGCTCCTTTGTAAAAGAGCACCCTTTAATTTGGAGGCTATGATCTCTGGTCCTAGACTCTCCCACCAGTCTGTCACCCACTTGTGTCTATTCTCTAGTGTAAACCAGCATCTGCTGTTCCTTCCTACACATTAGGCGCTGAATATGTTGGACATTTGAGGGAGGGCAGTGGTGTGAAGCTATTAATAAAGGAGGAGGCCAGTCTAGCACTGCCAGATGAACTTAGCTCGACAGATCGTGATGTAGGACACAATCCATCTCGGCCAAGTCAAGATTAGCAAAGGTCAGAAATCATTGGTGTGAATTATTTTTAAATCAACAACTCTGAGCAATATTGACAGTCCCTGCAAACTAGTGTGACAGGAGTCATACAGCAATCGTCGATGACCTTAACTAATGTGCGGAGTGGATGATTTAAAACCGATGTATGTGAAGTGTGGGTAGGAACTGCAGATGCTGGTTTACACTGAAGATAGACATGAATGCTGGAGTAACTCAGTGGGTCAGGCAGCATCCCTGGAGAAAAGGAATAGGTGAAATTTTGGGTCTGAAGAAGGGTTCTGACCCGAAACGTCACATCCATGTTCTCCAGAGATGCTGTGTGATTCGCAGAGTTACTCCAGTGCTTTGTGTCTGTCTGATGTTAGAGCAGTGTTTGGTGAACATTTGTAAAATTTATGTAATATGGTAGAAGATGGATGAATGGAATATATAGTAACTGCTTTTTCAGGGGAACTAACCAGGGAAAAGACTACTTTGTTGTGCTATTGCAGGATGAGAAATGATTAATTGATGATGTTATGGGGCCTTTGGCGAAGCATCACGGTAACCTGCTGGAAGTTGAGCTTGCTGACATTCATGGGTGGAAATCCCAGGGGGGGACGTGGGGGGGAAGGATAAGTCCCCCCATGCTTTGAGAGGAGGGGAACAATCCCCCCATGTTTTGTAATCCGGACCTTATCAGACGCTTTCTAAGGGCTGAATTGGCCCATTCGCGGGGCCTTTCCTCGCCCGGCGCAGCTTAAAATCAAACTGCTGCATCGAGGCGATCAAGGGTCCCGATGTTGAAGCCCCTGCCGGCCGATGAAAGCCCCCGCAAACGGGCCGATTCAAGCCCCATGATTCGGGGCGGACTAAGCTGCTGTTGCTGGAGTTCGAAGTCGGTCACCAACCGGGTCAGCTCCTGATGTTACCGTCCACAGGGCCCACGGCCGAAGCCTCGCGTGTGTGTGCATGTGCGTGCGTCTGTGTGTTTGTGCACATGCGGCCGCCAAGATATTGTGTGTGTCCCCCGTGTTTTGACAGCGATTTCCGTGCCTGCAGACAATGTAGGGTAGCAGACCTGTGTGTTAAAGGTGTGAGACTGGCACAGGGCCACCAGCGTAATCAATGGGCGAGCAGCCTTGCAGGGCAGGTGACACTCTAGCTTCCTTATATATTCTTGCTTCCATACTGTAGGCATTGTATACTGAGCAGATTCACATTAGTTCTGATATCTGCTCCACTTTTGTAAATTTTGTAACCTTTATGTTAGTTTATTATGTCATCTATGAGTACTGTGTTTACAGGCATGTGGTGCTGCTACAAGTATAGAAACAGAAATTAGGTGCAGGAATAGGCCATTCGGCCCTTCGAGCCTGCACCGCCATTCAATATGATCATGGCTGATCATCCAACTCAGTATCCCGTACCTGCCTTCTCTCCATACCCTCTGATCCCCTTAGCCACAAGGGCCACATCTAACTCCCTCTTAAATATAGCCAATGAACTGGCCTCAACTACCCTCTGCGGCAGAGTTCCAGAGATTCACCACTCTCTGTGTGAAAAAAGTTTTTCTCATCTCGGTTTTAAAGGATTTCCCCCTTATCCTTAAGCTGTGACCCCTTGTCCTGGACTTCCCCAACATCGGGAACAATCTTCCTGCATCTAGCCTGTCCAACCCCTTAAGAATTTTGTAAGTTTCTATAAGATCCCCTCTCAATCTCCTAAATTCTAGATAGTATAAACCAGTCTTTCTTCATAAGACAGTCCTGACATCCCAGGAATCAGTCTGGTGAACCTTCTCTGCACTCCCTCTATGGCAATAATGTCCTTCCTCAGATTTGGAGACCAAAACTGTACGCAATACTCCAGGTGTGGTCTCACCAAGGCCCTGTACAACTGCAGTAGAACCTGCCTGCTCCTATACTCAAATCCTTTTGCTATGAAAGCTAACATACCATTCGCTTTCTTCACTGCCTGCTGCACCTGCATGCCTTCTTTCAATGACTGGTGTACCATGACACCCAGGTCTCGCTGCATCTCCCCTTTTCCTAATCGGCCACCATTTAGATAATAGTCTGCTTTCCTGTTTTTGCCACCAAAATGGATAACCTCACATTTATCCACATTATACTGCATCTGCCAAACATTTGCCCACTCACCCAGCCTATCCAAGTCACCTTGCAATCTCCTAGCATCCTCCTCACAGCTAACACTGCCCCCCCAGCTTAGTGTCATCCGCAAACTTGGAGATATTGCCTTCCATTCCCTCATCCACATCATTAATATATATATTGTAAATAACTGGGGTCCCAGCACTGAGCCTTGCGGTACCCTACTAGTCACTGCCCGCCATTGTGAAAAGGACCCGTTTACTCCTACTCCTTGCTTCCTGTTTGCCAGCCAGTTCTCTATCCACATCAATACTGAACCCCCAATGCCGTGTGCTTTAAGTTTGTATACTAATCTCTTATGTGGGACCTTGTCGAAAGCCTTCTGGAAGTCCAGATACACCACATCCACTGGTTCTCCCCTATCCACGCTACTAATTACATCCTCGAAAAATTCTATAAGATTCGTCAGACATGATTTACCTTTCGTAAATCCATGCTGACTGTCCAATGATTTCACCACTTTCCAAATGTGCTGCTATCCCATCTTTAATAACTGACTCTAGCAGTTTCCCTACTACCGATGTTAGACTAACTGGTCTGTAATTCCCCGTTTTCTGTCTCCCTCCCTTCTTGAAAAAGTGGGGTTACGTTTGCTACCCGCCAATCCTCAGGAACTACTCCAGAATCTAAAGAGTTTTGAAAGATTATTATTAATGCATCCACTATTTCTGGAGCTACTTCCTTAAGTACTCTGGGATGCAGCCTATCTGGCCCTGGGGATTTATCGGCCTTTAATCCATTCAATTTACCCAACATCACTTCCCGACTAGCCTGGATTTCACTCAATTCCTCCAACTCCTTTGACCTCCTATTTCTGGCAGATTATTTATGTCTTCCTTAGTGAAGACGGAACCAAAGTAGTTATTCAATTGGTCCACCATATCCTTGTTCCCCATGATCAACTCACCTGTTTCTGACTGCAAGGGACCTACATTTGTTTTAACTAATATCTTTCTTTTCACATATCTATAAAAACTTTTGCAGTCAGTTTTTATGTTCCCTGCCAGTTTTCTTTAATAATCTATTTTTCCTTTCCTAATTAAGCCCTTTGTCCTCCTCTGCTGGTCTCTGAATTTCTCCCAGTCCTCTGGTATGCTGCTTTTTCTGGCTAATTTGTACGCATCATCCTTCGCTTTGATACTATCCCTGATTTCCCTTGTTATCCACGGATGCACTACCTTCCCTGATTTATTCTTTTTCCAAACTGCGATGAACAATTTTTGTAGTTCATCCATGCAGTCTTTAAATGTCTTCCATTGCATATTCACCGTCAACCCTTTTAGAATTAATTGCCAGTCAATCTTGGCCAATTCACGTCTCATACCCTCAAAGTTACCTTTCTTTGTTCAGAACCATTGTTTCTGAATTAACAATGTCACCCTCCATCCTAATGAAGAACTCAACCATATTATGGTCACTCTTGCCCAAGGGGGCACGTACAACAAGACTGCTAACTAACCCTTCCTCGTTACTCAATACCCAGTCTAAAATAGCCTGCTCTCTCGTTGGTTCCTCTACATGTTGATTTAGATAACTATCCCGCATACATTCCAAGAAATCCTCTTCCTCAGCACCCCTGCCAATTTGATTCACCTAATCTATATGTAGATTGAAGTCACCCATTATAACTGTTTTGCCTTTGTCGCACGCATTTCTAATTTCCTGTTTGATACCATCTCCAACTTCACTACTACTGTTAGGTGGTCTGTACACAACACCCACCAGCGTTTTCTGCCCCTTAGTGTTTCGCAGCTCTACCCATACTGATTCCACATCCTCCAAACTAATGTCCTTCCTTTCCATTGCGTTAATCTCCTCTCTAATCAGCAACGCTACCCCACCTCCTTTTCCTTTCTCTCTATCCCTCCTGAATATTGAATATCCCTGGATGTTCAGCTCCCAGCCCTGGTCACCCTGGAGCCATGTCTCCGTGATCCCAACTATATCATAATCATTAATGGCTATCTGCACGTTCAACTCATCCACCTTATTACGAATACTCCTTGCATTGAGACACAACGCCTTCAGGCTTGTTTTTACAACGCTCTTACCCCTTATACAATTATGTTGAAAAGTGGCCCTTTTTGATTTTTGCCCTGGATTTGTCTGCCTGCCACTTTTACTTTTCACCTTGCTACCTATTGCTTCTACCCTCATTTTACACTCCCCTGCCTCTCTGCTCTTGTACCCATCCCCCTGCCACATTAGTTTAAATCCTCCCCGACAGCACTAGCAAACACTCCCCCAAGGACATTGGTTCCATTCCAGCCCAGGTGCAGACCGTCCTGTTTGTACTGGTCCCACCTCCCCCTGAACTGGTTCCAATGCCCTAAAAATTTGAATCCCTCCCCCTTGCACCATTTTTCAAGCCACGTATTCATCTGCAATATCCTCCTATTTCTACTCTATCCTCCTATTTCAACTCTGAAGTATGATTTTCATTCTTCTATTTTAAGTACATGTAACAATGAAACACTGCTGACTCTTGAGGACACGCAGTGCTGGAGTAGCTCAGCGGGTCAGGCAGCATCTCTGGAGAACATGGATAGGTGACTTTTTCGGCTTGGGACCCTTCTCTAGACTCATGTCTGTAGCCGAGTCTCTATCCGAATCGTCACCTATCCATGTTCTCCGGTACGCTGACTGACCCGTTGAGTTACTCCAGCACTTTGCGTCCTCTTTTTGTAAACCAGCATCTGCCGTTCTTCCTTGTTTCTACTCTCGACTCTTACATAGAAACATAGAAAATAGGTGCTGGAGGAGCAGCACCGCCATTCATTGTGATCATGGCTGATCGTCCCCAATCAATAACCCATGCCTGCCTTCTCCCCATATCCCTTGATTCCACTAGCCCCTAGAGCTCTATCTAACTCTCTCTTAAATCCATCCAGTGACTTGGTCTCCACTGCCCTCTGTGGCAGGGAATTCCACAAATTCACAACTCTCTGGGTGAAAACGTTTTTTCTCACCTCAGTCTTAAATGACCTCCCCTTTATTCTAAGACTTTGGCCCCTGGTTCTAGACTCGCCCAACGTTGCGAACATTTTTCCTGCATCTAGCTTTACCAGAAGCACCCAATGAAGTCCCTGGTGCTGAATGGTGGGAGCAGGGTGGTTGTAAGGCAGCCGCTCTGCCCAATGCTGACTGAGCCCAGCAATGACCCAGATGGTAAACCAGCGTCTGCAGTTCCCTGTTTCTACAGTGATGGAGCCTTGTGTGAAAAGACCTGGATTGCCTCTGTTGTGGACCAGTTGATTATGGCTTGTACTGTCTCACAAATTGGTTCATTAGTTATCTCAGAACAATGACCTTGAGCTCTGTGTACATGAACACATGGCCCATTCCACAGCACACTGTACAGCACATATAGGACATCTGGGCGTCACAAGGCATTTTAAGTTATTTAACATAGGAACACACAGGAACAAGCCCTTTAGACCACAATGTCTGTGCCGAATATGAAACCAACTAATCTCTGCCTCCACGTGATACATATCCCTCTGTTCCCTGCATGTCCATGTGCCTATCCAAAATCCTCTTAAACACCACTATCATCCCAGCCTCCACCACCACCCCTGGCAGTGTGTTCCAGGCACCCACCACCCTCTGTGTGGGGGGGGGGGGGAAACTTGTCCTTTAAACTTTGCCCTCCTCACCTGAAATACTGATGAACTTGAAGTCTAGTCAGCCGAGAATGTCCCAGAATTTGTAGGAAGATACTGCAGATGCTGGTTTACACGGAAGATAGACACAAATGCTGGAGTAACTCAGCGGGACAAGCAGCATCTCTGGAGAGGAGGAATGGGTGCTGTTTTGGGTTGAGACCCTTCGTCAGACTCAGGGGAGAGGGAGACACGGAGATAAGGAAGTGTAAATTGTGAAAACGAGACATCAAAGGGGATAGAGATGAAGGAAAATGTAGAATAGATGATTGTTAGCTGAGAGAAGATGGCCACGGAGCATACAGAGATAAAACTTCATCAACGGGAGGGTCAGACTGATCGGGGGACTGGGAGGGGATGTAGAGAGAGGGAAAGCAATGCTTACTTGAAGTTAGAGAAGTCACTGGGGTGTAAGCTGCCCAAGTGAAATATGAGGTGCTGTTCCTCAATTTGATTTGATTTGATTCAATTTCTTGTCATTGTCTTCAAGTAAGAGACAACAAAATGCTATTTCCAATACTATCATATGAATAAAACAACACAAAAGCACAGAACATAATAGCCCACAACACAAACATCCCCACAGCAGCACCATAGTTCCCCACTGTGAGGGAAGGAACCAAAGTCCAGTCAACCTCCTCACTGATGTTCCCCAATGTTCACCCATGGCCGGGGCCTCCTGTGCCCCCCGCAGTCGCCGCTACGGATGGCTCAATGTTCAGGCCCTCTCGCCGGGAACGATGGAACCCCGACGTTGAACGGAAGAACATCCTCAGCGGCCTGGACTTCGGTTTCGACCGCCTCCCACTGGAGTCCGCAGCTCCTGGAGTCCATAGGTTGAATTGGACGGAGATTCAACGCAGGTGGCCCACGGCAAAGGGTCCACGTTGGGAGCTCCGCGAACCACAGCTCCGCGATGTTGATGCAGCAGGCCCAACACTCCGGAGCCTCAAACGGCGTTTCCAGGTGAGACATCGCCCGCCCCGCGATGTATCCAGCGCTGCGCCGCCGCTGCTGAAGCTCTGGTTCGGTCCCGGCAGGAAAGGCCGCGCCATTCCAGTTGGTAGGCCCTGCGGAGGGGGGCGAGAGCGCAACTCGGATAATAGTCGCATCCTCGCCAGGAAGTGACTGGAGGACGGTTTCCCCCTTACCTTACCCCCCTCCTCCACATAAAATACTAAAAAAAAAAAAAAAAAAACATACTTTAAACATACTAAAAATAAAAAAGATAAAAACACAAACAGATTTCAGGCAGAGGCAGCCATCAACAGCGCCACTGGATATCCCAATTTGCTCTGGGCGTAGAATTTCATTTTACAGGTACTAGATTTCATCTTCCAGTTTGTTACAGATGTGGACAAGCTTTTCCCTTTGAGAATAGGGAAGATTCAAACAAGAGGACATGACTTCAGAATTAAGGGACAGAAGTTTAGGGGTAATATGAGGGGGAACTTCTTTACGCAGAGAGTGGTAGCGGTGTGGAATGAGCTTCCAGTGGAAGTGGTGGAGGCAGGTTCGTTGGTATCATTTAAAAATAAATTGGATAGGCATATGGATGAGAAGGGAATGGAGGGTTATGGTATGAGTGCAGGCAGGTGGGACTAAGGGAAAAAAAGTTGTTCGGCATGGACTTGTAGGGCCGAGATGGCCTGTTTCCGTGCTGTAATTGTTATATAGTTATATGTTATATAGTTATATTCTTCCAGGCATGTATATGTTACAATGCTATGAGTTGAAAGTTGTGCTTGCTGTCTTTAAGAATCATTGTTTTATTGTGATGCTCCAGGAATCCAAGATGGAGATGAGATAGACGGCATTATTTTGGCTTGAACCACCTTCTTCTCCCTACGCCTCCCTTTCATCGTTGTGCAAATGTGGATTTTGAAATGACTGCCTGACTATTCCTGTTGTAGGTCACGAGCAATAAGAGACAGTGCAATTCTCACCACTTCCTTCTCGCTAATGTAACTCTTCCTCATTCTCCTCTCCGTCTCCTGACTAATAGCCGAGTGCCATCCCGAACTTCAGCGTCCTGTACAATTGGTGGTTAAAGTTGAATTGACTTGAATGGAATACGTTTTGGTCACATGTGACAAGACACGGTGAAATTCTTTCCTTGTACACCCAAAGTATGCAAATAGTGGCCACGTAATGGGCTCTTTGCCAAGTTCTCCTTTGTTGCTCCCACCCCCAGTGTAGGTGATCTCCCCACGCCGGGTCCTCCTATGTTCCCGGCAGTACACCCTCCATCTCCGTTAGACACAACGCCGGCTCCGTCAACCCAGACTCAATCCCAGGCACCATTCATCGCAGGCCTCCGCCGCCTTCCGAATGAGCCGAACGAGCTCCGGGCAGGGTGGGAGTCCACCGAGCCTTCAGGGCCTTCCGCGACGCCTTGATAAAGGCCTCCAGACACATTCCTGGTCCGCAGCCACGGCTTGGCGGGAAGCCTTCTGTTTCATTGACTGGAGCGTGGATGTGGCCTTTGGTGTTGGGTTAAGATTACGTTGTTTCCGGCACTTGAATTAAACTGGGTCTATAAATGGCACCAAATTCCGCAGGTGAATCCAAACATTCTCTCGAACTTCTGCATATGTGTTATAGAAAGTATGCTGACAGGACGCATCTCAGACTGAGGAAGGATGTGTTGGCACTGGACAGGGTCCAGAGGAGGTTTATCAGAATGATCCCAGGAATGAGTGGGTTAACAAATGATGAGCGTTTGACAGCACTGGGCCTGTACTCGCTGGAGTTTAGAAGGATGAGGGGGTACCTCATTGAAACTTACTGAATAATGAAAGACCTGGATAGAGTGGATGTGGAGAGGATGTTATAACTAGTGGGAGAGTCCAGGACTAGAGGTGATAGCCTCTGAATTATAGGACGTTAATTTAGAAAGGAGACGAGGGGGAATTTCTTTGGTCAGAGGGTGGTGAATCTGTGGAATTCATTGCTACAGAAGGCGCAGAGGGGTGGGGTGACTCTGTTGGTAAAGAATGAAATTCAGTCCCTTGCGAGAGGTGACAGAGTCAGAACATGTAGAGTCAGTATGGATAGAACTGAGAAATTGTAAGGGTAAAAAGACCCTGATGGGAGTTATCTACATACCCCCAAACTGTAGCCTGGAGATAGGGTGCAAGTTGCATCAGGAGTTAAAATGAGCATGTAACAAAGGTGGTTATGGAAGATTTCAACATGCAGGTAGACTGGGGAAATCAGGTTGGTACTGAACCCCATGAAGTTTGTGGAGTGCTTCCAAGATGGATTCTTGGAGCAGCTTGTACTGGAGCCAACCAGGGAGAAGGCAATTCTGGATTGTCTGCGGGTAATTTTAGGGAAATTAAATAATTTCCGCATCTAGCCATGCGGAATGATTTTGGGGGAAACAAGTATATTTGGGACCATCCACGCCTGCACAGTTGGGGGAAGGCCCGTCAGCCACGTCACAGTTGAAAATGGCGCTGGTGACGCGGTAGGTACGCAAAATGACGGCGCCTCCCCGCACGTGCGCGGTGGGCCCGGGCGGGATCAGATCACCATTTTCACTACATCGCCTCGTGTCTGGGCGAGTGGGGCCGTGGAATATTGCGTTGGAGCAGGGGGAGTCGGACCCAACAAGTCCACGCTTGTTTTATATCAGGGGTGTCAAACTACCCGCCAAGGCGCCCAATCCGGCCCGCGGGATGATTTGGGGGGGGGACAAAAGGAGTGCCCGCTTCTCCGGGGCTGCGGTCCCGTCTGCCCGCCTGGCCCATCGGCGGCCATGGAGCCTCGTCAACGCAGGTCAGCCTGGCGCCAAGGGAGCTGGTCTGCTGCCGTTCTCCCCTCGCCTGGCGGGAGCGGGAACGACTGACTGAACCCAGTCCTGGCAGCGGCCGTGAACCGACACTAGGCACCGCTCCGACCGGGCCGGGCCCTGCCGCGGGCCCTCCAACACTGCAAGGGGGGGAGGGGGGGAGAGAGAAGGAGGAGAGAAGAGAGAGAGGGGGAGGGAAGGGGGGAGAGGAGAGAGGGAGACTATTCCAGGCACACACTGCACTGAACACACAATATGCATACCATGCAGGCTAGGTTACATCATATATGTGCCCAGTGCATAATGCTTTGCATAACACTGTACAAGTGAGTAACAGAAGCAGGCAGCTACAGTGTAGTTACACAGATCTTGTTCTGCTTTGTGTTGTCAACGTGTGCCCACGAAAGAAAAACAACAACAAATAGCCCGTGGTCAGCATTTTTGAAAATTTCAGGAAATACCATCAAATTCCAGGAAATTTGGGATTCTATTTCAGGAAAAAAAATGGAGGTGTGGAATCACTGATTAGGAGGTAGTGGCCATAATATAATGATATTTAATCTGCAAATTGAGAGAGAAGGTAAAATCGGAAGTGTCAGTATTACAGTTGAACAAAGGGGACTATGGAGGCACGTGTGAGATGCTGGCCAAAGTTGACTGGAAAGGGATCCTAGCAGTGATGGCAGTGGAACAGCAATGGCAGGTATTTCTGGGAATAATCGAGAGTTTCATTTCATTCCAAAGAGGAAGAAAGATTCTAAGGGGAGTAAGAGGCAACCGTGGCTGGCAAGGGAAGTCAAGGACAGTATAAAAATGAAAGAGAAGTACAACGTAGCAAAGATGAGCGGGAAACCAGAGGATTGGGAAACTTTTAAAGAACAACAGAAGATAACTAAAAAGGCAATACGGGGAGAAATGATGAGGTACGAAGGTAAGCTAGCCAAGAATATAAAGGAGGATTGTAAAAGCTTCTTTAGGTATTTGAAGAGGAAAAAATTAGTTAAGACAAATGTGGGTCCCTTGAAGACCGAAACAGGTGAATTTATTATGGGGAACAAGGAAATGGCAGATGAGTTGAATAGATACTTTGGTTCTATCTTCACCATCTTCACTAAGGAGGACACAAACAATCTCCCAGATGTACTAGTGGCCAGAGGACCTAGGGTGACAGAGGAACTGAAGAAAATTCACATTCGGCAGGAAATAGTGTTGTGTAGACTGATGGGACTGAAGGCTGATAAATCCCCAGGGCCTGATGGTCTACATCCCAGGGTACTCAAGGAGGTGACTCTAGAAATTGTGGACAAATTGGTGATCATATTCCAAATGTTCTATAGATTCTGGATCAGTTCCTGTGGATTGGAGGAGAGCTAATGTTATCCCACTTATCAAGAAAGGAGGGAGAGAGAAAGCAGGGAATTATAGACAAGTTAGTGGTGGGGAAGATGGTGGAGTTGATTATCAAAGATGTAATAGCTGGTCATTTGGATAGCAGTAACGGGATCCGTCCCCCCTCCTCTCCCTCCATCCTCTCTCTCTCTCCCTCTCCTCCCCCCTCTCTCCCCCTCCTCTCTCCCTCTCTCCCCCCCCCCCCCCCTGCCCTCCCTCCACCCCACTCCTCCCGCCTCTCCACCCCCACTCACTTCTCCCCCCCCCCCTACCTCTCCACCTCCCTCCCCCCCCCTCCCTCCCCCTCCCCCCCCCTCTCACCCCCCCCCTGCGTGTGTGGAGGGTGGTTAGTGTGTGTGTGTGACGCCACAGGCTCTCCCCCCGCAACCGCACATAGAGGGGACGGGACCCAACAGGTCCCCCTTGGTGTAGTGTATCGATGTAACTGAACCTCTTTGTTCTTATTATCTAATGAATATAGAATATTCAACGTTTAACATTGGCGGATTCTTCTTGCAGGAAAGGGGACGTGGTGCTGCTGAGATGTACGGCTATTGTGAACACGACCAACGAAGCACTATTTGACAAGAACCTCATCAGTGAAAGCATCCACCTCCACGCAGGGCCCGAGCTCAGGGACGAGCTGCAGAAATTGAAAGGTGAGATCCATAAAGCATTCGGCAGGCAAATCAAAATGGTTCAGGTGGGAAACTTAACAGTGGATGAATTTAGCGAGCAAAGAAACGTTTCTCAGCTTAAGGGTGGCGTAGCGGTAGAGGCAAGTTGCTGCCTTGCAGTGCCGGCGACCCCCCTCCTCTCTCTCCCCCCTGGTCCTCACCTCGGGTGCTGTCTGTACGGAGTTTGTATGTTCAACCTACCTGTAACTGCGTGGGTTTCCTCCCTCATTCCAAAGACGTGCGGATTTGTAGGTTAACACAACAGAGAGATGAAATGGGTGCGAGTCCAGATGGGGAACTGGGGAGAGGGAAGGGTGGGTTGGTAGAGGTTACCTAATATTGTCGAATTCCACGTTCACACCGTTGGGTGTAAGCTGCCATATGAGGTGCTGTTCCTCCACTTTGCGTCTGGCTTCACTCTGGCAATGGAAGAGGCACAGGACAGGCACTTCTACGCTATGGGTAAGAGCAATTATGTCTCCAACCTGACATGTAAATGTAGGGAATGATTGAGTAAGTGTGATAACATAGAACTAGTGAGTGAATGGGTGTTTGAAGGGCAGCGGGGCCAAAGAGCTTGCTTCCACGCTGTATCTCTGATTTGTTTTCAAGGTTGCCGCACAGGAGAGGCGAAGATGACCAAAGGGTTTAACTTGGCTGCAAGGTTTATTATCCATACTGTCGGGCCACGATACAATGCCAAGTACAGGACAGCTGCTGAGAGTTCCTTGTACAGTTGCTACAGAAGTGCGCTTCTATTAGCCAGGTAAGCCCTTTGTAATCATGCTTTACTTTAGACAGAGAAGATGTGATTTGAGTCTCGTTAAACTGTACTCTACTGATACAGCGCAGAAACAGGCCCTGTGGCCCATCGAGCCCATGCAAGCCCAGCAATCACCCCGTGCATTAGTACTATCTTGGGATAATTTACCTTTTTCCCCAAAGGCAACTAACCTACAAACCTGTACGTCGTGGGAGGAAACCCGAGCACCTGGAGAAAACCCACGCGGTCACAGGGAGAATGTACAAACTCTCGTACAGATTGGATTCTCGTGTGTAACTTTGTTTTCCATTCCCTATGTTAATGGACAACACATGCGCATGGGTTGAATGATACTTTCTATTTTAGAAACTTTCCCCAACCTTTCCCTTTTACAGGAAACATTTTTGTCTTAAATTGTAAAATAGTAAATTGTGTGTCGGATAATGCTGGTGTACACGATGATCACTGGTTGTTGTGGGCTGAAGGGCCTCTTTCCACACTGTCTCTAAAAGTAAAAGTCCAAAAGTACTGGCTGTGCCCATGTGTCCTTTCAACTGAGGAGGAGATCTGTTGGAAACAAGCCATTGTTAGCTGTGGGTGGGTGAAAATGAGTTACAATGTCATTTCACCTCGCCTATAGCTAATAACGGCCTGTTTCCTTTACCATCGGTACTTTTTTTGGATATCTTTCATAAATTTGTTCTATATCTCTCGATATCACCATCTATATCGCTCGTTTCCGTCTCCCCCTGACTCTCAGCCTGAAGAAGGGTCTCGACCCGAAACGTCACCTATTCCTTTTCTCCAGAGATTCTGTCTGACCAGCTGTTACTCCAGCTTTTTGTGTCTCTCTCCGGTGTAAGCCGGCATCTGCAGGTTCCTTCCTAAGCACAGCATTTTGATTTGTTCGGATGAGTGGAATCATGATTTAGCAAGTGCAGAGTTTGACTATTAAACAAAATAATTGCTTTAACCTGCCAAATTAGGTCAAGACAACGGTATGAAGATTGAATTCCCCCAGGTTTAGGCTATATCCCCCCCCTCACCTCTTTCTCCTTCCATTTGCTTGTGCTCTAGCGGTTTGTTATCTCAAGATTCAGACTGGGTTTTAATGCAGGTTTGTACAGAGTCTAATAACAGCGTTATTTTCCCTTAAACTCTAAGACATTGGCATGGTGCTCCCTCGAGACATGAAAGGGCAGTACAGTGTTACTGCCTAGAGACCCCGGTTCCTTCCTGACCTCGGGTGCTGGCTGTGTGTGCAGTTTGACAATAGACAATAGGTGCAGGAGTAGGCGATTCGGCCCTTCGAGCCAGCCTGTGATCGCGTGGGTTTCCTCCAGGTGCTCCGGTTCCCTCCCACATCCCAATAGCGTGCATTTTTTAAATGTTTTAATTTTTAATTTTATTTTTATTAGCAGTACAGTAAATTACATTAATACATCGCATATATCTTATTACATTATGTTGTACCACTTCATTTTTTGAGCTTTAAAAAAGATAGAAATAAAAGAAGTAAAGAAAGTAAGCAAGAATCGTGAAGGTGCAGGAAAGTGTTGGGAGAAGAGAACCCCTTAGGGAAGGAATTAGAGAAGGAAGTAAAGAAAAGAAATAAGACCCTAGAAAGAAAAGAAAGAAAGGAAAATCAATCGCTCTATTGTAACATAAAACTCTGCAAAAAAGGATATACCGACCGTGTTTTTATTAAATATTTATTTTATACCCCTTGTTACCAGATCCTGGTAGCCTTTATGTTTTAACTTATTATTGCACCTTATGCTTGTAATAGTTCCATAAATGCGGACCACGTCTTTTGGAAGTGATCTGCTTTGCCTGCTAGGAGGAGTCTCATCTCTTCCAAGTGTAGTGTTTCGAACATGTTTGAATGTTAGCGTGCATTTGTAGGTAAATTGGCCTCTGTCTGGAATGAATGAGAAAGTGGGATAACATAGAACTGGTGTGAATGGGTGATCGCTGGTCGGTGTGGACTCGGTGGGCTGAAGGGCCTGTTTCCACGCTGTATCTTAAAAATAAACATTATAATTGTGTTGGCCATTTTATTTGATATAGTGCCTGTTGTAGTCCATAGGTAGTTCAAGTGTGCACTCCATAAGTTTGTTTGACTCTTCCCATTCTGTGAGCTACACCATCCTGATCTCTTTCTTCTGCCTTCTTGCAGGGAGCACTCAATGTCTTCACTGGGACTGTGCGTCATCAATACACCAAAAAGGGGCTACCCTTTGGAGGATGCTACCAACATTGCTCTGAGTATGTGTTGAACCAATTAACTTCACAGAGAATAGAGAGAGGTTACCTTTGGTTTAGGAATGGTTAGTTTAGTTGTAATTGAGTTTAGTTTATTGTCACGTGTATCAAGGTACAGTGAAAATCTTTTGTTGTGTGCTGACCAGTCATCGGAAAGACCATATATGATTACAATCAAGCCATCCACTGTGTACAGATACATGATTGATCCCTGGGATGGCGGGACTGTCATATGAGGAATGATTAAAAAAGACTAGGCTTGTATTCACTGGAGTTTAGAAGGATGAGGGGAGGATCTTATAGAAACATATAAAATTATAAAAGGACTGGTCAAGCTAGATGCAGGAAAAATGTTCCCAATGTTGGGCGAGTCCAGAACCAGGGCCACAGTCTTTGAATAAAGGGGAGGTTATTTAAGACTGAGGTGAGAAAAAACTTTTTCACCCAGAGAGTTGTGAATTTATGGAATTCCCTGCCACAGAGGGCAGTGGAGACCAAGTCACTGGATGGATTTAAGAGAGAGTTAGATAGAGCTCTAGATGCTAGTGGAGTCAAGGGACATGGGGAGAAGGCAGGCACGGGTTATTGATAGGGGACGATCAGCCATGATCACACTGAATGGCGGTGCTGGCTCAAAGGCTGAATGGCCTCCTCCAGCACCTATTTTCTATGTTTCTATGATAAAGGAAATTATGTAAATAACTTTTGGTGCAAGTTAAAGTCCAGTAAAGTCCAATCAAAGATAGCCCAGGGGGTCTCCAATGAGATAGATAGTAGCTCAGGACTGCTCTCTAGTTGTTGATCACTTTTGATCTTCTAACCACAATTTAAAGTTGAACACAGGAAGTTGAATGCAGGAGAGCTTTACTCAGAACTGGCAAATCTCTTTGACATATTCATTGTGCCATCTGTGTATGTGTTATGGTCCCTTGGTGTGATCTCAGTATTCTGGATCACAGGGGTTGTGTTGTATGAGAACGAACTGCAGATGCTAGTTTAAATCGCAGGTAGACACAAAATGCTGGAGTAACTCAGCGGGACAGGCAGCATCTCTGAGAGAAGGAATGGGTGACATTTCGGGTCGAGACCATTCTTCAGACTGATGTCAGGGGAGTTGGCGGGACAGAGATAGAATGTAGTCAGAGACAGTAAGTCTAGTGGGAGAACTGGGAAAGGGATGGGATGGAGAGAGAGGGAAAGCAAGGGCTATTTGAACTTAGAGAAGTCAATGTTCATACCGCTGGGGTGTAAGATGCCCAAGTGAAATATGAGGTGCTGCTCCGCCAATTTGCTCTGGGCCTCACTCTGACAATGGAGGAAGCCCAGGACAGAAAGGTCAGATTGGGAATGGAAGGGGGAGTTGAAGTGCTGAGTCAACGGTTAACATAACATGGTGTGTTGTCATGTTTTTGCTGTCATGTTATGGACCACTTTCAAACCCAAGTCGAATTTCATATTTTAGTTAATTTGTGATATCCTTACAAATTAATCAACTTCAGTGTTTGGCCTTAGCATGACTTTTCATGGCCATTCATTGTAAAGTTCCTCCCTCTGCCTCCCAATTCACCGTTCACCATTC
Source organism: Leucoraja erinaceus (assembly GCF_028641065.1). Taxonomy (NCBI): domain Eukaryota; kingdom Metazoa; phylum Chordata; class Chondrichthyes; order Rajiformes; family Rajidae; genus Leucoraja; species Leucoraja erinaceus. Next base: position 771,355 of record NC_073389.1, on the reverse strand, counting down.
CCAATTGGTTTTGACAGAGATTGCAGAACGCAGACTTGAGAACAGTCCTCATAAATGGAGGAGTGGTCGAACAACATTTGTCTCTACTTACACAGAGACATGAACAAAGTGTATAAAACCATGATAGATAGATAGAATTTATTTGCCACGCAACCAGGGTCGGTGGTATTTGGGTTGTCAGCAGTGGTACAATAATAAAGAACACACAACCACAATAAAAAATATAACACAAACATCCACCACAGCATTCATCACTGTGGTGGAAGGCACAGAACTTGGCCAGTCCTCCTCCATTTTCCCCTCGTGGTCGGGACCTCCATCCTCCGCAGCCGTTGCTGCGGGCGTCCAGATGGTAAGGGACAAAGTCAAAGTCAGGGTAAGTCCAGGATCGGCTCTTCCCCACCGGAGACCGCGGCTTCAGGTTGGTGTAGGCCGCAGGCCGGCGGTCGAAGATTTAAGGTTCCCGCGACGTCGCAGCCAGAAGCACCGCAGACCGCAGGGCCGATGGTCGAAGCTCCCCTCCAGGGGTGATGGTAAGTCCATGCCGGACCCGCGGTAGAAGTTGGCCACGGGCCGACAGTGATGGCTTCTTCTTCCCCCGGGTCCCCCACGAGGGATCCCGGGCTGTAGATGCCGCGCCAGCTGAAACTCTGCAGACCGCGGCTGCCGGCTGCCGCGGGCCAGCGAAACGGAGCGCTCCCTTCCGGCGAGCCTCAGTGAGGGCTCGCCTGCTCCGCGCCGGGAGTCCCCGCTGCGCCCGCCGCTGAAGCCCCGGGCGCATCTCCGGGAAAGGCTGCGCCGATCCTCGCTGTTAGGCCACGGGGGAGGTGACCTGTAAAAAGTCGCCTCTCCGTGGAGGAGGCGACCGAAGCGGTTTCCCCCTTACCCCCCCACACCACCCCCCACACAAAACACACAAAGGAACATTAAAACAAACTTTAAAACATACTAAAAAATTGAAAAGACTAACGGGCTGCTGACAGAGCTGCTGCCACTGCAGCGCCCCCTACTTCGATCCAATTAGGGTCTGAGACAAGGTGATTCCACAGTCATTTACCCTGAGTAGGATCAAGAACCAGACGATACATGTAGATTAACCCTTGCAGGCGTGGGTTTGTATCCCACTTCTGACACCATGTTTGTAAATGATCCACTACAACATACATGGTGACACATAGGTCTTTATTCGGTTTAGAAGTACAGAACATTTAAACTTCACAGCCGTGCTCACCAAGCTCAGCTTGCCTTCTGCCTGGTGTCGTCGTTAGTGTAGTACCGTTATACCATGTAATGGGTGGCATGCATATATGTGTAGTGGAGATTATAAATGGCATGGATTAATAAGGATTAATCTACACCATAGGTTTAAGGTGAGGGGGGGAGGAAAGATTTAATAGGAACCTGAGGCCAACTTTTTCAAACAGGGAGGTAGATGGAATGAGCTGCCAGAGGCAGGTACCATAGTTGAGTTTATTGTCACATGTACTGGGGAACAGTGAAAAGCTTTTTTATGGCATGCTGTACAGTCAGTGGAAAGACTCTACATGATACCAATCGAGCCATCCGCAGTGTACAGATACAGGTTGAAGGAAATAACATTTCATGCAAGATAAGTCCAATTAAATATAGTCCGTGTCTCCAATGAGGTAGATGGAGGTGAGGAGTGATCTCTAGTTAGTGATAGGATAGTTCAGTTGCCTGATAACAGCTGTGTAGAAAAAAGTTTAAAAGGCAATTAGAAAGATCCAGCAATGGCTGCCTCGCCAACAGTCTGTCTGTCCCTTCCTTCTTTGTTGTTTGTTTGTACGTGGCAAATGTGTGTTTCTAGTGTTTTTTATCTTGTGTTATGTGGGGGGGGAGTTGGGGGAAACTTTTTCTAATCTCTTACCTCGACGGAGATGCGATTTGTTTCCCGTATCACTCCGTCCGCATAGCGGTTTAATATGGAGGAGTTGGCGGCCTTTGCTGGAGGCCGACTTCGAGAGCTCCAACGCAGGAGTCTGTGGGACTTACCATCACGGAGCTTGCGATCCCAGTCGGGGAACGACTTTGGGGCTCCAACGCAGGAGCTTTCGGCCGCCCCGACATGGGAGGTTTCATCACCCCGATGAGGGAAAATAAAAGAGGAAGAAGATTGTACTTTATTATCTTCCATCACAGTGAGGAATGTGGGGAATCCACTGTGGTGGATGTTTATGTAATTGTGTGTCTTGTTTCTTTTTTTTAGTATGGCCATATGGTAATTTGCATATTATTGTACCTTATGGCTACATGTGCCAATAAACTGACCTTGAAACCTTGACAGATACATGGATTGGGAGGGTTGGGAGGGATATAGGGCAAACGTGGGTAGGTGAGACTAATGGGCATCTTGCTCGGCTGAAGGGCCTGTTTCCGTGCTGTATGACTCTTTAATGTTTCAGTCTATTATAATGTATAGGTAAAGATATGTTTATAAATCCAACTGACCATTTTAATATGTACCTGTTGGGTCCCGTCCCCTCAACGCGCGTTGTGAGGTCTGCAGCGTCACACACTTACTAACCCCCCCCCACACACACACACACACACACACACACACACACACATATACTAACCCCCCCACACACACACACACATATACTAACCCCCCCCACACACACACACACACACACGTGGATACACACACACACACACACACACATATATACTAACTCCCACACACACACACACACACACACACACACACACTAACCACCTCCTACACACACATACTAACGCCCCCCCCCCCCCCTATATTAATATTATTCATTCACTCCTTTTGCCCCATCCCCCGCCCTATCCACTCATGCATAGCTCCCAACTCGCAGGCGCGTTTAGAGAGGGAGAGGTAGGGGGGATAGAGAGAGAGGGGGCAGAGACTGAGAAAGGGGGGTGGAGAGAGAGGGGAGAGAGGGTGGGAAAGATGGGGGGGAGGAAGAGGGATGCCGAGGGAGGAAGAGAGAGAGGAGGGGGAAATAGAGAGGGGGGAGAGAGGGGGGTGGAAAGGGGCGGTTGAAGAGAGGTCGGGGGGGTGGTAGAAGAGAGGCTGGGGGGAGATAGAGCCGGGGGGGGGGGAGAGAGCGTGGGGGGGGGGGGGGGGGGGGGACCGAGGAGCCGAGAGAGAACCCCCCGAGAGAGAAAGCGATGTCCGAGCGCCTTTTGAATAATGGGGGGGGGGGGGATGGAGGGAGAGGTGGGGGGGGGGGGGGGGGGTGACATCACACACTCACTCACTCACTCACACACACACACTCACACACACTCACTCACTCACTCACTCACGCTCTCTCTCTCTCTCGCCCTCCCATAGAGATAGATAGTTTATATAATTGCCTGCATAAACACAATCTCCCTGCATTCAGTTCATTGACCATCGAGAGCATGAAAGAGCAAGTCATAATGAACACCTTTGATCTCTGTGTGAAAAAGATGGAGTGGGATGTCCATTAATAACTTAATGGAAGATAGAGACAAAATGGTGGAGTCACTCAGCAGGACAGGCAGCATCTCTGGAGAGAAGGAAGTCTGAAGAAGGGGTTGCGACCCAAAACATAACCGCTGAGTTACTCCACCATTTTGTGTCCATCTTCGGTGTAAAGCAACATCAGCAGTTCCTTTCTAAACATAATTTATAATGTTTAGTTTTTCTCTTGTCTTCCACTTTTAGGAACAGTCAGGAGATTTTTGGAGAAACATGGAGACACCATTGAGAAAGTTGTATTTGCTGTTACAGATGTAGAAGAGGTAAGTAATCCATTATTGTGCCCGAGCTTTTAACCTTCAAACATGAAGTTTCAATTGTTTGAATATCACGACTCATCACGTTTTGCTGCTGCTCAATGAGACACTGTTTACTTTAAGTGGAACGGATTATTTACTTGTGTTAATCTGTAGAGAGAAAGTTTTAATGGCCATCTGCTGTTGTTGTCAAAGCAACAAAGTGTAGGACTAATTGGCTTTGGCAGAAGCAGCAGCATTGCCTGTAAAGGTGGTCAGTGCCTCGTGCTGTTTGTGGCAGGTTTGTCTTGTCGTCATTCATGGTTTCTTCCAGCCCCCCGCTCTCCATTCATGTCGTTTAATTTTAGCTGGCCTGTTTGAATTATTCCTAGTATGAATTATTCCGAGCTAAGACCGGCACAGGGGTGCATCAGTAGTGCTGCTGCCTCACCGCACCAGAGACACAGGTTCGATCCTGACCTCGGGTGTTGTCTGTGCGATGTCTGCTCATTCTTAATATGACCACGTGGGTTTTCTCAGGGTGCTCCGGTTTCCTCCCACACTCCAAAGATGTACAGGTTTGTAGGTTAATTGGCTTCTGTAAAATTGTAACTTATCCCCAGTGTGTAGGATAGTGCTAGTTTACTGGGTCATCGCTGGTTGGCATGGACTCGGTGGGCCGAAGGGTCTGTTTCCATGCTGTATCTATAAAGTCTAAAGAATGGACCTTTAAAGGGGCACAGCTCTACAGTGTAAAAACTGACAGCCCACTCACCCTAATGGAGGGAAAGAGACCATAGGTATCAGGGCAGAAGTGGGTCTTTGTTTGTGATGTGGCTGCCTATTGCAGGATCCTACATTTAGCAAAGATGTGAGTTTGGTTATACCGTGGAAATGATTCAGTAGAATCGCTCTAGAAATCTTTGGCTGCATTTGCAGTGTTGTGTGCGATTCTGATCACTCCATTACAGGAAGAATGTGGAGGCTTTGGAGAGGGTGCAGAAGAGGTTTACCAGGATGCTGCCTGGATTAGAGGGCAACAGCTATCAGGCATCAAATCTGTAAATGCGGATACAACTGTAAATGCGGATACAATTATGACTTTAAAAATATATATTTGGGCAGCTAGAGAAACAACGAACTGCAGACGCTGGTTTGCAAAAAAAGTGAAAGTGCTGGAGTAAATAAGAGGGTCAGGCAGCATCACTGAGAACGGTTTCAGGTTGGGACTCTTCTTCAGAATGATCTGAAACGTCACCTATCCATGTTCTCCAGAGATGCTGCCTGACACGCTGAGTTACTCCAGCACTTTGTGTCTTCATTTGGACGGATAGGAATGCTTTAGAGAGCCATGGGCCCTATGCAGGCAAATGCGGTGAGCCCAGCGTACCAACTTGCAACAAATGGGTCGCAGGGCCTGTTTCCACGCTGTACAGCTCTGTGACTCTAACATGTACAATCTTTTCTCACAGATAACATATTTGAAACTGATGCCTCTTTATTTTCCACGGTCAGTGGAGGAGGAGAGGAGGTGTTTGCCGATTCTGCCTGCTGATGTAGGGAATGCCGAGGGGGAGCCGGTCATAGCCGAACGGCAGATTCGGATATTGGACAAGCCGGGGATACAGCATTGTGAGTATCGGCAGATGGCAAATTTTATCTTGATTAGGAAAGGCGTATTTCTAGTAAAATCAGTATTTTAGCATTGAGTACTGAGTACAAGATGGGGTCAGACCCAGGCAACCCTTTACATGCCGGTCCCAGAAGAGGATACACCATTCTACATTACATTATTATCTGAATGGGGGTCACAGTTTAAGGATAAGGGGGAAATCTTTTAGGACCGAGATGAGAAAAACATTTTTCACACAGAGAGTGGTGAATCTGTGGAATTCTCTGCCGCAGAAGGTAGTTGAGGACAGTTCATTGGCTATATTTAAGAGGGAGATAGATGTGGCCCTTGTGGCTAAAGGTATCAGGGGGCATGGAGAGAAGGCAGGTACAGGATACCGAGTTGGATGATCAGCCATGATCATATTGAATGGCGGTGCAGGCTCGAAGGGCCGAATGGCCTACTCCTGCACCTATTTTATGTTTCTATGTTTACATTTGCTCCACTCTTTTACATCTGTATTTCACCAGCACCATTTATCTTGCACTGAATGTTGTCGCCTTTATCTGCACACTCTGGAAGGCTTGAGTGTAATCATGTATAGTATTTTTCTTAGGATGCAACCAAAACTTTTCACTGTACCCCGGTACACGGGACAATAATGAGCTAAACCTCAATTTATCAAACCCTGGTTTTAAGATGTAATTTCCTCATGCTAGTCTGGCTAAACGTTTATTGGTCTCCACTTAGTCTTCCATGTGGGATTCCTCTGGGTGCACCGGTTTCCTCCCACATCCCAAAGATGTGCGAGTTTGTAGGTGAGATGCCCCTCGTGTGTAGGGAGTGGATGAGAAAGTGGAATAACATGGAACTTGTGATAGATGATCGGCATGGACCTGATGGGCTGAAGGGCCTGTTTCCATGCCTGGTACAGACATTTTATATTCCCTTTTACTCTGCAGTTACTTGTTTTGTTTTCTTCCGTTGCCCTGCCAAGGAACATAGTGTTTTGTTGTGTCTTCAGTCATGTTGCATGGTTGTAGTCTGTTGGCTTTAGTTTTGTTTTCATGCTTGACTAGGTCAATAATTCAAGAGCAATTAACCCAGCAATTTCTAAAGTTATAAAAACAGATTGCCAAAATCAGTTTGTTTAAAAAAAAATGTCTCTGGAACTGGTCCTTAAATCTAGTTGGATATTGAAAGCTTTGCAAGTCCTATTTAAAGATTATCTTCAAGCCGTCCATAGTAGAATTGAGAGGATTTAAAATAGTTAAGTATCCCCTGGCGTTTTATCAAACTAACGGGCTGGTACAATGTTGCAGCTCACAGCGCCAGAAACCCAGATTCGATTCTGACCTTGGGTGCTGGCTGTGTGGAGTTTGCATGTTCTCCAGGTTCCTCCCACATCCCAAAGATGTGCGGGTTTTGTATCTTAGTTGTCCTCTGTGAATTGCCCCAATATGTGTACGGAGTGGATGAGAAAGTGGAATAACATTAATGCAAGACTGAATCCTTTAGCCCTCGACCCCTTTCCCTTTTGTCACAATTGTTTTACGAACACTATTTTCTATAATTTTCTTGGGGACAGAACTATTGCATTCTAGCAGACCCGCCTGTATTGGTGGCCTCTTCTTCTCTGAGGGAATATTGCTTCATTTATCAATGTAGCTGACGCCGAATCTGATGAGGAGCATCTTGAGCTGGAAGACATTGGGACACATGCATTTGCAAAGATGGAAGGAGATATAGATAAACAGAGACGGCAGATTCTCCAAGGGCAGATGTCAGAAGCAGCTGTTCAAAAAGCTCATCAAAGAAAGTGAGTATGGATTATGTCCATATACAATTTATTGCACAGGCTTTTAATTCAATCCAATATATATGTGTGTATGTATGTGTATATATAACATTATGTATGTGTGTATATCATGTTATATCCATATAATATATCCACACTATATATACACATATAACAGTGTACAAAAACACATACACAGTGTTTTATTTGTACCTACACACAATTCATTGTACTCATGAAGAGATGCCAGAGTAATTCTATGCTCCTACATGGTTAAGTCGCCCCATTAAAAGTAATTATCAAACAAGTTTCCATTGTTTTACAACGTTGCGCAGCGGGTAGAGCTGCCACCTCATAGCACCAGAGACCCAGGTTCGATTCACACCTAGAGTGCAGTCTGTGTGGAGTTTGCACGTTCTCCCTGTGACCAACGTGGGTTTCTTCCGGCTGCTCCAGTTTCCTCCCGCATCCCAAAAAGGTGCGGGTCTGTAGGTTAATCGGCCTCTGTAAACTGTCCCTAGTGTATAGGGCAGTGTTCCTCAACCTTGTTGAACCCTTGAACCCTTGAAATAATTTTCATGTCTCAGGGAACCCCTCCATAAAAATTATTATATATCTTTATTAATCTCTTTCTTTCTCTTTCATAAACATAAAGTTCATAAGGCAAACATAATATATTTTTCTGATAACTGGTTTAAGCAAAAACTAACATTTTTTTCTCGTTTATTGACGATGCAAAAAAAAAACTGAAATAAAGGCAAACAGAAGAATTAACCTTGGAGGAGAGAGAGAGAAAGTGAGAGAAAACAACACACACATTTTTCATAAACTAACAAAAACATATCAATAAACTTTTGATAAACTAACAAAAATGAACATAAACATACTTACATTTTTTAAATTAATTTAACATCCCTAAATGATGGGTAAAAGTGACTAAATAGCGTGGGTGAATGAGGGACTGTACCTGCACGGCAAGAAGCACAGACAGGACTAATGGAGACCGTGCATGTGTCTGTACTCGAGTGAGTCACTTGATGATACACAAATCCTTCATGTACAGCTCCCGTCCACTGACCACTAAAGGCTGTTTCACACTGGCGCCTTACAGATGTCGCTAAATATATTCCCTATGATTATTATACTTTAAAATGATATAACAGGCTGAAGACTTTATATGCCGTACGTGTATAATAAAATTACGAATATGAAATTAAACACAAAATGACTCAAAAATGCATTTGCACATGATTAGCCTATTTATCACTATTTCTCGGAACTCCTAGCGACCTTTCGCGGAACCCTAGTGATCTGGGGAACCCCGGTTGAGAAACGATGGTATAGGAAGTGGAGGAGAAAGTAGGGTACAGAGAACGAGTGTGCATGGGTAATCGGTGGTCGGCGTGGATTTGGTGGGCCGAAGGGCCTGTTTCCATTCTTAAAAAAACAACTATATTCAGATCCCTGTGCTTAAAAATGTGCTATGTATAATGCTGCATATGAAAACATCCTCGTTTTGGCAACCAGCGTTAGTGTGTCCTTTAATAAACATGTGGGCTATCTTTTGGTGTTTCTTACGGCTGCTGTTTTATTCTCTGTTTGGAACCTTTTGTGTTATGGAGAAAAATCAAACTTATTGTTGTGATTTAGAGGTTATCACGGCAATTGAAGGGTTGAACCAACCTAAGCCAAGTCAACAGTTTAGTTTCCCACAATATATTTGTCTTTGTGATGCTATTTTGATGAATGAGTCATTAAACTTATTCTTAATGTATATTCGATACCTTTAATTTATACTGCATTCTGCAGCTACCTGAAATTCCTAAATCCACATTACAATATCATTGAATCACACAGCACAGAAACAGGCCCTTTACCCATGCCGACCAAGGTGGATCATCTGTTAGTCTCATTCGCCCACATTTGTTCCATGTCCCCCTAAACCATTCCCCATGTACCTGTCCAAATATCTTTTAAATGCTGTTATAACATCTGCCACGACAACCTCTTCTGGCAGGTCGTTCCATATACCTACCACTTTCTGCATTAAAACGTTGCCCCTCAGGCACCTGAAATCTTTCCCCTCTCACCTTAAATCTGGATCTTGGATTTCCCTACTATCAGTAAAACGATTTTGCTCATTCACCCTATCAATCCCCTTATGATTTAATACATCTCTAAAATGACCTAATTATGCTGGATATATTGTCTTTCATTATCAATTCTAATGGCATGAGAGAAAACTGGCAATTTGTTTTGATGCATTTTGTTTCACTAACTTCAGAGAAGCTATATATATGGAGATGAGTACAATAAGTATGGGTGGCATGGTGGCGCAGCAATAGAGTTGCTGCCTTGCAGCACCAGGTACCCGGGTTTGATCCTGACTACAGTTGATGTCTGTACGGAGATTTACGTTCTCCCCGGGGCCTGCGTGGGTTTCCTCCGAGATCTTCGGTTTCCTCCCACACTCCAAAGACATACAGGTTCGTAGGTTAATTGGCCTGGTAAAATTGTAAATTGTCTCTAGATTGTGTGGGATAGTGTTAGTATGGAGGGATCGCTGGTCGGTGCGGACTTGCTGGGCCGAAGGGCCTGTTTCCTCGCTGGATCAGAAACTAAACTGGTACATGTTGTTTAAACATGCAGTTAGAACTGGCAATCAAAGACACAATTCCCCACCTTAACGTCTTGCACTGATTTACCTTGTTACATGTTTTTCACACAATGATTCTTTGTTGTCTCCTAGCTACAACCGCTGGCTGTACAGAGCCAGAGCAGCTGATCTTTCTGATGTCGCTTCATTGAAAGCTTTATACCAGACTGGTGAGTTACTGACTTACGACTTTAAGCAAGTAAAAGCCATAATGTTTTCAAATTATATCTTCCAACAAATCATCAGTGGTTCTCATGTGCCAGGATCTGTGCTTGGGATATTGTTCATAAGTTCTAGGATCAGAATTAGACCATTTGGCGCATCTAGTCTATTTTGCCATTCAAATATAGCTGATCTATCCCTCCCTCTCAACCCCATTCTCCTGCCTTCTCCGGAAAACTCCTGACATCCGTACTAATCCACAATCTCTACCTTAAAAATATCCATTGACGTCCTCCACAGCTGTCGGGCAATGAATTCCACAGAGTCACCACTGCCTGACTAACGAAATTCCTTCTCATCTTATTTCTAAAGGTACGTCCTTTTATAACCATATAACAATTACAGCACGGAAACAGGCCATCTCAACCCTTCTAGTCCGTGCCGAACACGTATTCTCCCCTAGTCCCATACACCTGCGCTCAGACCATAACCCTCCATTCCTTTCCCGTCCATATAACCATCCAATTTATTTTTAAATGATAAAAACGAACCTGCCTCCACCACCTTCACTGGAAGCTCATTCCACACAGCTACCACTCTCTGAGTAAAGAAGTTCCCCCTCATGTTACCCCTAAACTTCTGTCCCTTAATTCTCAAGTCATGTCCCCTTGTTTGAATCTTCCCTGCTCTCAGTGGGAAAAGCTTATCCACGTCAACTCTGTCTATCCCTCTCATCATTTTAAAGACCTCTATCAAGTCCCCCCTTAACCTTCTGCGCTCCAAAGAATAAAGCCCTAACTTGTTCAACCTTTCTCTGTAACTTAGTTGCTGAAACCTAGGCAACATTCTAGTAAATCTCCTCTGTACTCTCTCTATTTTGTTGACATCCTTCCTATAATTAGGCGACCAAAATTGTACACCATACTCCAGAATTGGCCTCACCTATGCATTGTACAATTTTAACATTACATCCCAACTTCTATACTCAATGCTCTGATTTATAAAGGCCAGCACACCAAAAGCTTTCTTTACCACCCTAACTACATGAGATTCCACTTTCAGGGAACTGTGCACAGTTATTCCCAGATCCCTCTGTTCACCTTCATTCTTCAATTCCCTACCATTTACCATGGGGAGTATTTTTGGCAAGGATTTATTTGGAAACAGTGCAGGAGAGATTTACCAGAATGTTACCTGGATTTGTAGGCGTGTCTTATGGGGAGAGGTTGGATAGGCTAAGATGTTTTTCTTTTGAGCATAGGAGGCTGAGGGCTGACCTTTTTAAAGTGTGCACGATCATGAGAGGCATGTGTAAAATGAAACACAGAAAAGAGAATTAAAAAACAAGAGGACATCAGCTTAAAGTGGGAGAGGAGAGATTCAAGAGGGACGTGTGGGCACCTTTTTCACTCAGAGGGTCGTTCGTATCGTAGAGAAGCGGAAATAATTATGACATTTATTATTAATTTGGACAGATGGATATTGAAGGATTTGGGGGAATATGTGCCAAATATAGGCATATGGGACTTGGTCATGGACCAGTTGGGCCGAAGGGCCTGTTTCCGTGCTGTACAGCTCCATGACTGATTATAAGCAGTCAAATTTTATGGAGCTTCCCATTTCAAATATTGTTGAAAATATATTGCAAATAATCCAAATTCATAAAGTGGAACACGCTAATTTACAAGATTTAGAATGCTTTGAGGAATGGTTTTCCACATAAGATATTAAAGTGTTTTCTAAACTTATTAAAGAATAATTTCTATTTCTTCACATTTTACTGTTTAAAGTTTGATTTCTTGAAGTATTGTTCTATATTTAAGTTTTGTTCTTCAAGTAGGATATTTTTCTGTAACCACCTTGTAGATTGCTCTCCATTTAATATAGTGATGTGTGTTTGTTGCAGGATATGATAAAAGTGGCCATATAGTAGTGGTGGTGGTGGGAAGGAACATTCCTGTACCACTAATAGACCCTGATAAGGTAAGGTCTGCATTAAACTCAATGCTTTCTTTATTGTCACGTGTACCAGTTCCAGTGTAATGCATACATGTCAGCAGGACTGTCCCCTTACATCAGCACAATCGCCCTGGTTAGTAATATGCACAGAACAGCCACTGAGTCCATATGCAAGAGGTGCCATTTTGCTGCCATTGTACAGCCCCAGCTGGCCACAAAGGCCGATGCAGCCTCCATTTTGGTCATTCCACCCCCGCTCCCATTCCTCTCTCCTGCGGTTGGGTTACAGCCGTGGTTTGCTTCTGCAGGGCCTCCAGTGGCCCTGTCCACCATCGAGGCCCTGCACTGCTACCTGCCACTGGTCCGCTTACCGGCCCTCGACCTGACTCCCTCCTCTCCAGTGCACGAGGTGAGCAGAGGCCGGGCTCGGCGGCAACCTATCCAGGCTAGTTCTCGTTACTGCAGCAAATAGCCAGGCCTATTGTCGGGCATGACCGTGGCCACAGCCCATCAGGAGGTGACATTCTACCGTTATCGGGGTACCGTATGTAGTGGATGGAGGAGGAGATAAAGTCATGTTGGCCGTCCTTCAGAATAGCAATGTTTGCAATATTAGGACATTTGCAGCTCTCTTACAATATTAGGACATAGATGAACACATTTCAACACTAGTTCCTTTCTTTATTGTGTGAAGCTATTATTCAATATCTCTGCAAAAAAGAATCAATTATCAATGACTTAAAGGTTTTCTTTTTTTTTCCAAAATGCATCTTACAGAGATGTACAAAATCATGAGAGATATAGATCAGGTAAACACACAGAGTCTCTTGTCCAGAGTAGGGGAAATTGCGAACCAGAGGACAAGGGTTTACAGTGAGGGGGGGAAAGATTTAATAGGAACCTGAGGGGTAACTTTTGTTGAGGCAGGTACTATCGATACATTTAAGAAACATTTAGACAGGTACATGGACAGGGTAGGTTTAGAGGGAAATGGGCCTAACATCGGCACTTGGTCCGAGTGTAGATGGGGCATGTTGGTCGGTGTGGGCAAGTTGGGCCAAAGGGCCTGTTTCCTTGCTGTATGACTCAATTGTCATTCCTGGAGCGGGGCCTTACATCATCGCCCGGCGCGGCTTTGAATGGCTGCGGGACTTGCTAGCGCCCGCTGGGGGGTTTGACTCTGACATCGGGAGGAGAATGGGGAGTGCAGGGGAGAGATAAGTCCTTGCCTTCCATCACAGCGAGGAGGAGATGCGCTGTGATGGATGTTTGTGTTGTGTCTTGGTTCTTTTCCTTGTGTGTATGACTGCAGAAACCAAATTTCGAGGTTCAAATGACAACAAATAAATTGTATTGTATTGTATTGCTCTAAATGGGCAAGCAGGAAGTTGCATATATGTTTAGAGTCAGAGAGTGATACAGTGTGGAAACAGGCTCTTTGGCCCAACTTGCCCACACCGGCCAACATGTCCCAGCTCCACTAGTCCCACTTGCCTGTGCTTAGTCCATATCCCTCCAAACCTGCCCTATCCATGTACCTGTCTAACTGTTACTTAAACATTGGGATAGTCCCAGCCACAACTACCTCCTCTGGCAGCTCATTCCATACACCCACCACCTTTTGTGTGAAAATGGTACCCCTCAGATTCCTAGTAAATGTTTTTCTCTTGACCTTAAACCTATGTCCTCTGGTCCTCGATTCACCTACTCTGGGCAAGAGTCTGTATCGACCAGATCTACTCCTTTCCTACACCTCAATAAGATCACCCCTCATCCTCCTGCGCTCCATGGAATAGAGACCCAGCCTACTCAACCTCTCCCTGTAGCTCACACCCTCTAGTCCTGGCAACATCCTCACAAATCTTCTCTAAACTCTTTCAAGCTTGACAATATCTTTCCTATAACATGGTGCCCAGAACTGAACACAATATTCCAAATGCGGTCTCACCAACGTCTTATACAACTGCAACATGACCTCCCAACCTCTATTCTCAATACTCTGACTGATGAAAGCTTATGCGCCAATAGCCTTTTTGACCACCTTATCTACCTACGACTCGACCTTCAAGAAACCATGCACCTGCACTCCTAGATCCCTCAGTTCTACAACACTACCCAGAGGCCCACCATTCACTGTGTAGGTCCTGCCAATGTTAGACATTCCAAGATGCAACACCTTACCTAAGTGAAGTCTACATCCAGTGGGAATTAAAGCTTAGAACATGGGCAGGTGATGTTTCAGGTTGGGACTCTTCCCCACATTTAGATACAGTGGAATGCCTTTGTTCGAGGTTGAGGGATGACCTAATAGAAGGATCTAAAAGGATGACTCTTAACTCTTTTGGGAAGTTTATTTTAGAGATGCAGCGCGGAAACAGGCCCTCCGCGCCGACCAGCGATCCCCGCACATTAACACTATCCTACACACTCTAGGGAAAATATTTATATTTACCAAGCCAATTAACCTACAAACCCCTGCACGTCTTTGAAGCGTGGGAGGAAACCGAAGATCTCGGTGAGAACCCACGCAGGTCATGGGGAGAACGTACAAACTCTGTACAGACAGCACCCGTAGTCGGATTCGAACCCGGGTCTCCGGGCGCTGCATTCGCTGTAAGGCAGCAACTCTACCGCTGTGCAAACGCGCCACCCTAAAGTTAGCTGGAGGTGAGCTGCAGTATTACAGCAAGAAAGCGTTGGGCAATGATGGAGCTGAGGAAAGAAACAAGGTGCTGGAGTAACTCTGTGGCTCAGGCAGCGTCTGTGGAGGGAATGGATAGCTGGCGTTTCAGGTTGGGATCCTTCTTCAGTCTAATTCCAATGCAAAACGTTGCTTATCCATTCCCTGCACAGATGCTGCTTGACCTACTCCAGCACTTTGTAGTTTGGTAGTTAAAACCTAATTAGCAGCAGAATCCTACAGGAAGTGGGTAGAGTCCATTTGAGCTCTCAGAAAAGACACTTTAAAGGAAAACGTTTTGCAGGAAGAGTTGAAAAAAACATGTTAATTGCGTGCCATTACAAATAAGACCATAAGACATAGGAGCAGAATTAGGTCATTCGGCCCATCGAGTCTGCTCTGCCATTCGATCTCAACATTCTCCTCCCTTATCCCCGTAACCTTTCATGCCCTTTATAATCAAGAATCTATCGATCTCTGCCTTAAAAATACCCAATGACTAGGCCTACACAGCCATGTATGGAAATGAATTCCACAGATTTATCACCCTCTGGCTAAAGAAATTCCTCCTCATTTCCATTCTAAAGGTACGTCCTTTTATTCTGAGGCTGTGCCCTTTAGTCAGACTCTCATTACCACATAATGCCAATACACTCCCATGACTCTCGCATTACTGCATATTATTTCTAGACTTAAGTTATCTGACTCTCAGACCTTGTGTTGAAGGTGTTCTACATCTGGAAAATGTGCTGAAATATTAACTAAAAATACCTAGAGGGTCATTTTCACTTTCAGAAGTGTGTCACCTCTAAGTGTGCTTTTTTACTTACAAAGAAGTCAATTATTATACAACATAAGCAACTTACCTCTAACTCAGTGATTACAGATAATTGAGGAGGACAGAATTTAAAGATCTTCAATTGTTAAATTCTGGCGACTTCTCAATCCAGAGATCTCTAGTTTTGTTTTTTAGTTTTGTTTAAAGATACAATGTGGAAACAGGCCTTTCTGCCCACCGAGTCCGTTCTGACCAGCGATCACCCCGTACACTAACACCATCCTGCACACTAGGGACAATTTACAATTTTACCAAATCCAATTAACCTACAAACCTGTACGTCTTTGGAGCGTGGGTGGAAACTGGAGCATCCGGGGAATAACCACGTAGAGAACATACAAACGCTGTACAGAAAGCATCCGTAGTCAGGATGGAACCTGGGCCTCTGGCTCTGTAAGGCAGCAATTCTACCTCTGCACCACGTTGCCACACATCTACTGTATGTATAGTTTGAAAATATGTGTTATAACACAGGCCTCCTGGCTTCCTGGTCGAGTGGCTGACATTAGTCATTAGTGAAATCATTAGATGTGACTCCATTTTGTTTAACTGATTGAAAGACACAGTGGCACAGCCACAGAATTGCTGCCTTGCAGCTTCAGTGACCCGGGTTGAATTATGACTACGGATGTTGTCTGTACGGAGTTTGTATGTTCCCCCTGTGACCGCATATGTTTTTTCCGGGTGCTCCGGTTTCCTCCCACATTTCAAAGATGTGTTGGTTTATAGCTGAGTTGGCTTTTGTAAATTGTCCCTAGTGTGTAGGATAGAACTAGTGTAAGGGCAATCGCCGGTCGGCACCAGAAGGCCCTGTTTCCACGATGTATCACTAAACTAAACTAAACTAGACACAGCATGGATGCAGACCCATGGCCCACCAAGTCCACGCTGGCCATCCATCACCCCTTCACACTAGTTCTATGTCATCCCATTTCATGCTAGGGGCAATTTACAGAGGCCAGTTAACCAACAAACCCGCACGTCTTTGGGATCTGGGATGAAACCCGGAAGTAATCCCTGCCGTCATGAGGAGAACGTGCAAACTCCACACAGACAGCACCCAAGGTCAGGGTTGATCCGGGTCTAGCGCTGTGGGGCAGCAACTCTACCAGTTGCGCCACTGTGCTGTGTGTTGAAGTTTGCTACTGTGAATAGAATAAAAGGAAATGGTATATATTGTAGAAAGCATACTGTCAGGGTGCATCACAGCATAGTGTGGGAACACCTTTGCCCAAGGCTGCTAGAAATTGCAGAATGCCCAGTCCATCACACAGACCAACCCTCCCACACAAGTGTCTACCTACACTTCACATTGTCTCAGAAAAGTAGCCAACATAATCAAAAACATGTCCCATCCCTAGCTAGCAGAAGGTACAGAAGCTTGAAAGTGCGCACCACCAGACTCAGGAACAGCTTCTTCCCCTCTGTTATCAGGCTTCCGAACGGTCTTTCCATAAGCTAGGGTACTGTCTGATTCACCTCTACCCCATTGTGCACATTGGACTTTGTCTCTGGAACTGATAGAAACATAGAAAATAGGTGCAAAAGTAGGCCATTCGGTCCTTCGAGCCTGCACCGCCATTCAATATGATCATGGCTGATCATCCAACTCAGTATCCCGTACCTGCCTTCTCTCCATACCCCCTGATCCCTTTAGCCACAAGGGCCACATCTAACTGCCTCTTAAATATAGCCAATGAACTGGCCTCAACTACCTTCTGTGGCAGAGAGTTCCAGAGATTCACCACTCTCTGTGTGAAAAATGCTTTTCTCATCTCGGTCCTAAAAGATTTCCCCCTTATCCTTAAACTGTGACCCCCTGTTCTTGACTTCCCCAACATTGGGAACAATCTTCCTGCATCTAGCCTGTCCAATCGCTTAAGAATTTTGTAAGTTTCTATAAGATCCCCCCTCAATCTTCTAAATTCTAGCGAGTACAAGCTGAGTCTATCCATTCTTTCTTCATATGAAAGTCCTGATGCTCTACGATGCTGAGTACTATCTTCTGCACTCTGTATCTTCGCCGTTGCTCCACCGCTTGTACTTGAATTTGACTTGATTGTATTGATGTCTAGTATATCTGATCTGTTTGGCTAGCACGCAAAACGTAGCCTTTGACTGTACCTCTGCACACGTGACAATAATAAATCTAAACCGATGGAAAATAAATGTGATTGAAAATGAGACTGTGGTTAATGAAAGTATTAATTTTCTTCAGGCTCTCCTATATTTCATCCACATCATGGACCACATTGCCATGAGGGAGTTTGTCATGGTGTACTTTCATACACTAACCAGTGACTACAATCATCCCGACTCAGAATTCCTCAAGAAGCTGTATGACGTCGTTGATGTGAAGTAAGTCGGGCCCACTTTGCACATTCACCTCATTCGCTTAATCAAAGTTATCGCACAGTAAGATCCGATTCAAGTTCAACCTGAAGTTGCGGACACTGCAGAAGGACACGCAGTGCTGGAGTAAATCAGCGGGTCAGGCAGCATCTGTGGAGAACATGGATAGGTGACGTTTCACAGAGTGCTGGAGTAACTCAGTGGGTCAGGCAGCATCTGTGGCGAACATGGATAGGTGACGTTTCACAGAGTGCTGGAGTAACTCAGCGGGTCAGGCAGCATCTGTGGAGAACATGGATAGGTGACGTTTCACAGAGTGCTGGAGTAACTCAGCGGGTCAGGCAGCATCTGTGGAGAACATGGATAGGTGACGTTTCACAGAGTGCTGGAGTAACTCAGCAGGTCAGGCAGCATCTCTGGAGAACATGGATAGGCAACGTTGCAACTCGGGACTATTCAGATTAGTGGTAATCATAGAGTTGAATCTGACTTGATTGAAACCAGTCTTTGCTTTTAATATTTCACAAGACACTGAAATCATCATCTGAGATGTGATCAATGAGAGTGGACTATGCAGATTGAAAGGCCGTAAAGATACCATTACACATGCCAGAAAAAGGGACCCTTCTTCAGGTTGATGGTGTGAGGGGTAAGGGGAGGGGAGAAGAAAACGATGAGGGGAGAGGCAGGGCAAGGTGTGGCAGGTAGTAAGCTGACTCAGATGAGGGGGGGGGGGGGGGGGCGGCTTGATAGGTAGATGGTTGGAACAGAGGCTAGAGATAAGAACAGTAGCAGTGTGAGGAGTTGTGGCGTGAGGCCATGGGTAGGGAAGTAGCAGGAGCTAAAGTAGCAGTGTTGACACCGCAGGTAGCCTTATCCAAGAACGTGCTACCAGTAGCGGTTGGACATTGGACCCTAGACTTCCTCATCCACAGACCACAGTCTGAATTGGTAGAAACACTTCTTCCTCATTAACAATCAGTACGGGAGCACCTCAAGGCTGCGTGCTCAGCCCCCTGCTCTACTCACTCTATACTCATGACTGTGTAGCCGGATACAGTGAGAACTCCATCTTCAAGTTCGCCGACAACATCACTGTTGTGGGACGAATTACGGATGGTGAATTGTCAGAGTCTAGAAGTGAGATTGACCAAATGGTGCCAGCACAATAACCTGGCTCTCAATATCAGTAAAACCAATGAACTGATTGTGGACTTTGGAAGAGGAAAGATGAGAACCCACAATCCTGTTTATATCAACGAGACGATGGTGAAGAGAGTCAAAAACTTCACATTCCTGGGCGTGCATAGTTCCGAAGATTTTTCCTAGACTCAACACACTGATGCAATTATAAAGGAAGTGATTAGATTCCTGATTAGACTAAGGAGATTTGGTATGTCAGAGGGGATTCTCTTGAACGTCTACAGGTGTACAGTAGATAGAGAGCATATTGACTGGTTGCATCGTGGCCTGGTTCAGCAACTTGAATGTCCAGGAGCGGAAAAGACTACAGAAAGTTGTGAACACTGCCCAGTCCATCATCATCTCTGACCCCACCATCAAAGGGATTTATCAGAGTCGCTGCCTATAAAAGGCAGCCAGCATCATCAGAGACCCACGGCATCCTGGCCACACACTCTTTTCACCCCTGCCACCGGGAAGAAGGTACAGGAGCCTGAAAACTGTAATGTTCAGGAACAGCTACTTCCCTACAGCCATCAGGCTATTAAACACTCCAACCTCAAATAAGCTCTGAACTACAATAGACTATTATTATTATTATTACGATTGCACTACTATTGCTTTTTGTGTACATATGTGTGTGTGTGTGTGTGTCTGTGTGTATAAATATATGTATGTGTCATATATGTATATGTAATATCTATATATGTTTGTGTGTGTGTGTGTACTTGTGAGTATGTGTGTGTGTGTATATATATACACACTGAGCCTTTGTTTCCTCATTTATCATATTGTTTACAGTGTACCATGTTTACATCTTCTGTTGTGCTGCAGCAAGTGAGAATTTCATTGTTCTATCCGGGACATATGACAATAAAACATTCTTGACTCTTGAGTTTCGGTCTGAAGAAGGGTCTCGAGCTGAAACATCCATGTTCTGGAGATGCTGCCTGGCCCACTGAGCCACCCCAGCACTTTGTGTCTATCTTTGGTATAAACCAGCAACTGCAGTTCCTTCCAGCACAAAACACGTTGGCAAGTCCTATTTGGAGTATCCAAAACTGTTTGCTGCTATTAAAATATTGTTGAAGTGTAGTCATTTCAGTAATAAAGGGAACACGAGTGCATATTTGTATCCTGCCAGCTCCTGCAATCAGTAATGCGAAAACGGCAATCTCCACACAGAGTTTGTCCAGGATATCAAAAACATTTTCTATGCTCTTTTTCCAAAATAGTGCAACAGGATCAGTTTTTATATTTGGAGGATGTTTTATATAAGAAACAGACCTAGGTTGCATTATTAATATTGGTGGAGAGGAATTATTATTTTTGTGTGTGTGGAGAAGGCTCGATTATGGTCCATTTCCTCATACATTGAACAAGTCCGCCTGCATAAGAAAGTGACATAAGATGATCACATGGAAGTTTCTGTAAATAAAATGTGTTTTTTTTTTTGCTTTCTTCAGGTACAAAAGAAATATGAAGGCGTTTTACTTTGTCCATCCAACATTTCGGTCCAAGGTATGAGTTTTATGTGATAGAGACAAGTATCAAGAGTGTTTTGTATGTTCCAAAACAAAGTAGTGAAATTATTACTTGCAGCAGCATAACAGCTTTGTACTCTGTCAATGCCATATAATAAATATGGATAGAGTGGATGTGGAGAGGATGTTTCCACTAGTAGGAGAGGCCAGGACAGAGGTCATAGCCTCAGAATTAAAGGACATTCCTTTAGGAAGGAGATGAGGAGAAATGTATTTAGTCAAAGGGTGGTGAATCTGTGGAATTCATTGCCAATGAAGGCCGTGGAGGCCAAGTCATTGGATATTTTTATGGCAGAGGTAGATAGATTTTTGAGAATGCAGGAGAATGCAGTTGAAAGGGAGAGATAGATCAAGTTTATTTGTTACATACACATACGAGATGTGTAGTGAAATGAAAAGTGGCAATGCTCGCGGATTGTGCAAAACAAAACTACAAAACAGGATAGAACAGAAAAGTAATTACATATTGTGAGAAAAAAACAGCAATTTTAAAAAGACACAACACAACAGTAAAGTGGTACAGTAAATTAGTCCCTGGTGAGATGAGAGTTTACAGTCCCAATGGCCTCTGGGAAGAAACTCCTTCTCATCCTCTCTGTTTTCACAGCATGACAGCAGAGGCGTTTGCCTGACCGTAGCAGCTGGAACAGTCTGTTGCTGGGGGGGTAGGGGTCCCCCATAATGTTGCTGACTCTAGATCTGCACCTTCTGATGTATAGTTCCTGCAGAGGGGCGAGTGTAGTTCCCATAGTGCGTTCCGCTGAATGCACTACTCTCTGCAGAGCCTTCTTGTCCTGGGCAGAGCAGTTCCCAAACCAGATTGTGATGTTTCCGGACAAGATGCTTTCTACAGCCGCTGAGTAGAAGCACTGGAGGATCCTCAGAGAGACTCTGAATTTCCTCAGCTGCCTGAGGTGGTAAAGGTGCTGCCTTGCCTTACTTACCAGTGCAGCAGCGTGTGATGTCCATGTCAGATCCTCTGAGATGTGGACTCCCAGGTATTTAAAGCAGCTCACCCTATCCACAGTATTCCCATTTATCTGCAGTGGCATGTACGTCCTCGGATGTTGTGCCCTCCTAAAGTCCACGATCAGCTCCTTAGTTTTTTTGACATTCAAGAGATCAGCCATCATTGAATGGTGGAATAGACTTAATGGGCCGAATGGCCTAATTCTGCTCCTGTCACTTATGAACTTATGAACAAAAGAAAGTTCAAAATATAAAAACAAAGAATATACTGCAAAGATAAAAACAATGCCCCGAGTCCATTGGGCAGTTGAAGCAGTTTGTAGTTTGGGGTTTAGTTGTAGTTCATTATGTTCACTAGCCTGATGGTTGTTGGGAAGAAGCTGCTCCTGAACCTGGATGTCAGTGTGCAGGCTCCTGTAGCACGTTCCTGTTGGCTGGAGTGGAACAAGACCGTGGGTGACATGGGACCCCGATAATGATGGCTGTGTCTCTGAATACAGCATTGCAGATACATTAGAGAATACTAGTGATAGAATTCAGATGTATGAAAACTGAGGCTGTACAATCAGCAGAAATAAAATAATATGTCACTTTTAGCAATACCAACATTTTATATACATTGCATAATTGACAAACTGTACTCTTATTTAGTTATAGTTGAACCATAACACTTCAAACACTAATGGTATTGTTCAGTAAATAACATGCCCAGCAAGGGATATGCCCCATGCTCCCTCACTCCCTAAACTGCCCTTGAGGAGGTTATGGTGAGGTGTCACTTTGAACCACGATGGTCCTTCTGCTGAAGGTCCTCTGATGGTAAAGATGGGTACAGCGCAGGAATGGGCCCTTCAGTCCACTATATCTGTGCTGAACATGATGCCAAGTTAATCTGATCTCCTCTGCGTGCACAGGATCCATATCCCTCTATTCCCTGCCCTTCCCATGTGCTTATCCAAAACCCTCTTAAACACCACGATCGTATTTGCCTCCACCACCACCACCACCCCAGGCCCCCTCTATTCTG
Organism: Leucoraja erinaceus; assembly: GCF_028641065.1. NCBI lineage: Eukaryota > Metazoa > Chordata > Chondrichthyes > Rajiformes > Rajidae > Leucoraja > Leucoraja erinaceus. Next base: position 748,838 of record NC_073389.1, on the reverse strand, counting down.
TTTTTAAACTCCACCCACGCATCTCCATTAAATTCCCCCCCCTCTTATATCTATGCCCTCTAGTCCTTAGACATTAGAGATTTAGACTGTGGAGGTTTGGATTTTAGTGTTGGACGTTTCCACCCTGGGAAAAAGGTTCTGACTGTCTTTGCCTCTCATAGTTACTCGGGTAAGAGTTGCAGGATTGAGACTTGGAATGGCATGGCAGTGTTTTTCCAAGTCAGGATGGTGTGAGGCTTGGAAAGGGGGTGGATTTTGATGTAGCTGTTGCTTTAGCCCATCTGGGTGGTGGGGGTTGTAGATTTGTAGGGTGCTATCATCTGCAGTGGTGTAACGATGGTGCATCTTGTAAATGGCACACAGTGCAGTAAGGTTTCTGCGTTAGTGGGGGTCTGCATATTTAGAGTGGGGGATGGATGGAGGGTGCCTTGTTCTGGATGACATTGAGCTGTTGGAAATTGCACTCAGTTGGCTGAATGAAGTTATTCCATCAGGCTCCTGACATCTGCCTTGCAGGTGATAGACAGGATTTGGGGGCATTAGGAAGTGAATCTCACCTCTGGGTACCCAGCCTCTGATCCATTTGTGTGGTGAAGACACTTGGGAGGCTAAAGATAGACACAAAATGCAGGAGTGATGCCTGAACGGAAACCTCTGGAGACTTTGCGCCCCACCCAAGGTTTCCGTGTGGTTCCCGGAGGTTGCAGGTGGTTGCCGGAGGTTGCAGGTGGTGGAAGCAGGTAGGGAGACTGACAAAAACCTCCGGGAACCTCCGAGAACCGCACGGAAACCTTAGGTGGGGCGCAAAGTCTCCAGAGGTTTCCATTCAGGTTTCCTAAGTGGGACTGGGGCATGAGGCTCATCAGGTCAGGCAGTATCTCTGGAGAAAATGTCGAGACCCTTCTTCAGACTGAGGGTGAGGGAGAGAGGGTGTGAAAAGGTACAGAACGAATCACAGCTGGCACCGATGACCAAAGAGCCCACAATGGTCCATTGAGGGGATACGAACAGTAAAACTCATGTGGCTGGATGAAAACGTGGTCGCAGAGCAAGAGGACTCACCGAGGGGGAGCAGGGATAGAGAGTGTCGCACAACACACAGTTGAATATCCCTTTAGAGCCGTCCCCGAGGAGGTTGTATCTCTGAATGTCAAAATTAAGTGGAGATACATGGGCAGCACGGTGGCGCAGTGGTAGAGCTGCATCCTCACAGCGCCAGAGACCAGGGCTTGATTGTGTGTGTGTGTGTGTGTGTCTGTGTCCCGTCCCCCCGTCCCCCCCGCCCCCCCCCCCCCCCCGAAGAGCCTGTCACCATGCCATATTTCTCAACTAAACAAGAAAGTGTAGATGTTGATTAACCATATTACTCAGACCCACTGTGTTAATACAGCACTTTGTCAAAATTAAGTTGTTAGTGTCTCTCTCGTTGGAGGTGATCATTGACCAATATTTGTGGCCTGGATGTTGTTGCCTCTTTGCAGCCCTTACTGACCCACTAATGTTGTTATATATTATCTACAATTGGTGGCAAGAATATTTAATCACCAGAGAGTCGTGATTTATGCACTTTTACTTTGTCCTTTCTCAAGTGCTACAAGGGTGGCCCAGTGAAGCGGTGGTAGAGAAGCTAACTTACAGCAATAGAGGCCCAAGTTCCTTCCTGAACTCAGGTGCTATCTCTGTGGAGTTTGCACGTTCTCTCTGTGATCGCGTGAGTTTCCTCCAGGTTCTGCAGTTGATATCAAAGTTAGGTTTCCAGTTTGGAAAGGGTTTAGAGGGACACGGGCCAAATTCGGGCAGGTTTTGTTTGTTACTAGACTAAGTGGGACCCGTTGGGTCTCTGTCACACAGGAGGCTTGGTCCCCCAAAGCAATATTCCACCACGCACCCTTAGCCCCCAACTGCACAGGCGCGGCTCATTTCACCTCATCCCTAGCAACCTCTCCCCCTCCTCTTCACCCTCCCTCATCTTTCACCTCTCCTCCTCCCCTCCTCCAATCCCTCCCTCACGTCTCCCTCCCTCTCGTTTCCCTTACCCTCAGTCACTCCCTCCCTCAGTCACTCCATAACTCCTCTCCCCTCCTATCCCTCTATCCCCACTCCTCACCTCCCCTATCCCCTCCCACTATCCCTCCTCACCTCCTCGCCTGCCCTCTTCTCCCTCTATTCCCCACTCCCTGTCTCCCACACTCCCCCCTCCTCTACTCCCCCCCCCTCCACTCCCTCTGTTCTGCACTCCCTGTCTCCCCCACTCCCCCCTCCTTCCCCATTCTCCCTCCTCACTTCCCCCTCTTAGACAATAGGCAATAGGTGCAGGAGTGGGCCATTTGGCCCTTCGAGGCATTCAATGTGATCATGGCTGTTCATCCCCAATCAATACCCCGTTCCTGCCTTCTCCCCATATCCCCTGACTCCGCTATCTTTGACCAATCTTCTTTTCCCTCTCCTACCCACCCCAATCCTTCCCTCACCTCTCATTTTCCCTACCCCCTGTCACTCCCTCTATAACTCCTCTCCCTTCCCTACTCCCCTCCTCTCCCTCTATCCCCTCTCCTCCCCCGCACTCCCTCCTCACATCCCCAGGATCTCGAGGTTGTTGCTCCTCTGCCTTCTTGTGTGCCCCGGAGGAGCATCAGCTGTTGGCACCTTAGAGCCAGGCCTCGGATCCTCGGCTCGGCTCAGCCCGGACGCACCAGCAGCTGCGGCCGCGCTGGCGTGTGGGAAGGAGAAGGGGGGGGTGGAGAGCTCGGAGAATAGACGGGGGAAGAGCCATGGGGGAGAGGGGGGTATCACGGCGGAGGGGGGCAGGAGCCAGCGAGGGGGACCAGAGGGGAAGGGGCTGGAGCTGCGGGGCGTTGCGATGGCGGTGCGTTTGGGACTCACAGCGGGCAGTGGACTCTCTCCTCCGCCGGGATCAGACTCTCCGCTTTACGTTAGTTACAAAGTTAGTTTGAAGGTCACCAATGAGGTAGATGGTGGAGGGAAAGATTTAATAGGAACCTGAGGGGTACCATTTTTACACAAAGGGTGGTGGGTGTATGGAGCGAGCTACCGGGGGAGGTAGTTGAGTTAGATACAATTGCAATGTTTAAGAAACATTTGGATAGGACAGGTGTAGAGGGATACGGACCAGACGCAGGCAGGTGGGACTAGTGTAGACGGGGCATGTTGATCGGCATGGGCTAGTTGGGCCAAAGGGCCTGTTTCCACACTGTATGACTATCATTAGAATATAATGAAAACATGTTTGAGCTTTGAAACGAATGTTTTATTTCCCATCTGTTCCTATTCACCCAGATGATGACGTGGATCTTCACGACGTTTTCGGTCTCGGGTTTGAAGGACAAGGTGCACTACGTTGAGACTCTCCCACAGTTGTTTACTCTGATTTCTCCAGAGCAGATCGACATTCCTCCCTTCGTGCTGGAGTACGATGCTAGGGTAAATCAACACATTCCTCGTGCCTAGACAAAAATGCTGGAAAAACTCAGCAGGTGCAGCAGCATCCATGTAGCGAAGGAAATGGACAACGTTGCCTATTTCCTTCGCTCCATAGATGTTGCTGCACCCGCTGAGTTTCTCCAGCATTTTTGTCTACCTTCGATTTTCCGGCATCTGCAGTTCCTTCTTAAACACATTCCTCGTGCCTATTGCTTAGTGTAAACTTTCTGCTTGGGCAGCACGGTGGCACAGCGGTAGAGCTGCTGCCTTACAGCGCCAGAAACCCGGCTTCAATCCTGACTACGGGTGCTGTCTGTATGGGGTTTGTATGTTCTCCCTGTGACTACGTGGGGTTTCTCAGAGTATTCCACACACACATATACGTATAATCACAGTGCAAAAAATAAAAATAATGTCCCCAAGTCTATTCAGTTCGGAACCTATTTGGAGATTGTAGTGTTTAATGGACACATTGAAGTATAAGCCAAGGGAATATGAGGTGCAGTTCCTCTAGTAAACCATAACATGACCTTGATTTAAGATGAACAGGACTAAAAGACTTCAAGAAAACCAACCAAAAGCCAGTTACAGAGCAGGTATTGCCTCGTGTGCTCTCTTGCCTGAAGGGGAATAAGGGATCGACAAGCAGCATGATTTGTACAAGGAGATGTAGTTTAGTTTAGAGGTACAGCATGGATACAGGCCCTTCAGAACCCCTGCCCTAAATCCATGCCAACCAACAATTCCTGTACACCAGCTCCATCCTAAACACCAGGGATAATTTACAACGGACAATTAACTTACAAACCTCCACTTCTTTGGGATGTGGGAGGAAACCAGAGCACCTGGAGGAAACCCACGCGGTCACAGGCAGAATGTGCAACCTCTACACAGACAGCATCCAAGGTCAGGATCGATCAAGGCTGGGAGCTGAACATCCAGGGATATTCAATATTCAGGAGGGATAGACAGAAAGGAAAAGGAGGTGGGGTAGCGTTGCTTGTTAGAGAGGAGATTAACGCAATAGAAAGGAAGGTCATTAGCTTGGAGGATGTGGAATCGATATGGGTAGAGCTGCGAAACACTAAGGGGCAGAAAACGCTAGTGGGAGTTGTGTACAGACCACCTAACAGTAGTAGTGAAGTTGGGGATGGCATCAAACAGGAAATTAGAAATGCGTGCGACAAAGGCAAAACAGTTATAATGGGTGACTTCAATCTACATATAGATTGGGTGAATCAAATTGGCAGGGTGCTGAGGAAGAGGAATTCTTGGAATGTATGCGGGATAGTTTTCTAAACCAACATGTCGAGGAACCAACGAGAGAGCAGGCTATTCTAGACTGGGTATTGAGTAATGCGGAAGGGTTAGTTAGCAGTCTTGTTGTGCGTGGTCCTTTGGGCAAGAGTGACCATAATATGGTTGAGTTCTTCATTAGGGTGGAGAGTGACATAATTAATTCAGAAACAAGGGTCCTGAACTTAAAGAAAGGTGACTTTGACAGTATGAGACGTGAATTGGCCAAGATAGACTGGCAATTGATTCTTAAAGGGTTGACGGTGGATATGCAATAGAAGGCATTTAAAGACTGCATGGATGAACTACAACTAATGTTCATTCCAATTTGGCAAAAGAAATCAGGGATAGTATCAAAACAAAAGATGAAGCATACAATTTAGCCAGAAAAAGCAGCCTACCAGAGGACTGGGAGAAATTCAGAGTCCAGCAGAGGAGGACAAAGGGCTTAATTAGGAAAGGGAAAATAGATTATGAAAGAAAACTGGCAGGGAACATAAAAATTTACTGCAAAAGTTTTTATAGATACGTGAAGAGAAAAAGATTTGTTAAAACAAGTGTAGGTCCCTTGGTCAGAAACAGGTGAATTGAACATGGGGAACAAGGACATGGCGGACCAATTGAATAACTACTTTGGTTCTGTCTTCACTAAGGAAGACATAAATAATAGCAGGGGACCGGGGGTCAAATGAGATGGAGGAACTGAGTGAAATCCAGGTTAGCTGGGAAGTGGTGTTAGGTAAATTGAATGGGTTAAAGGCCGATAAATCCCCAGAGCCAGATAGGCTGCATCCCAGAGTACTTAAGGAAGTAGCTGCAGAAATAGTGGATGCATTAGTGATAATTTTTCAAAACTCTTTAGATTCTGGAGTAGTTCCTGAGGATTGGAGGGTAGCTAATGTAACCCCACTTTTTAAAAAGGGAGGGAGAGAGAAAACGTGGAATTACAGACCAGTTAGTCTAACATCGGTAGTGGGGAAACTCCTAGAGTCAGTTATTAAAGATGGGATAGCAGCACATTTGGAAAGTGGTGAAATCATTGAACAAAGTCAGCATGGATTTATGAAAAGTAAATCATGTCTGACGAATCTTATAGAATTTTTCGAGGATGTAACTAGTAGAGTGGATAAGGGAAAACCAGTGGATGTGTTATATCTGGACTTTCAGAAGGTTTTTGACAAGGTCCCACATGGTATTGGAGGTTCAGTATTGATGTGGATAGAGAACTGGCTGGCAGACAGGAAGAAAAGAGTAGGAGTAAACGGGTCCTTTTCACAATGGCAGGCAGTGACTAGTGGGGTACCACAAGGCTCAGTGCTGGAACACCCAGCTATTTACAATATATATTAATGATTTGGATGAGGGAATTGAATGCAACATCTCTAAGTTTGCGGATGACACGAAGCTGGGGGGCAGTGTTAGCTGTGAGGAGGATGCTAGGAGGCTGCAAGGTGACTTGGATAGGCTGGGTGAGTGGGCAAATGCATGGCAGATGCAGTATAATGTGGATAAATGTGAGGTTATCCACTTTGGTGGCAAAAACAGGAAAGTAGACTATTATCTGAATGGTAGCCGATTAGGAAAGGGGGAGATGCAACGAGACGTGGGTGTCATGGTACACCAGTCATTGAAAGTAGGCATGCAGGTGCAGCAGGCAGTGAAGAAAGTGAATGGTATGTTAGCAGTCATAGCAAAAGGATTTGAGTATAGGAGCAGGGAGGTTCTACTGCAGTTGTATAGGGTCTTGGTGAGACCACACCTGGAGTATTGCATGCAGTTTTGTTCTCCTAATCTGTTGAAAGACATTCTTGCCATAGAGGGAGTACAGAGAAGGTTCACCAGACTGATTCCTGGGATGTCAGGACTTTCAATGAAGAAAGACTGGATAGACTCGGTTTGTACTCGCTAGAATTTAGAAGATTGAGGGGGGATCTTATAGAAACTTACAAAATTCTTAAGGGGTTGGACAGGATAGATGCAGGAAGATTGTTCCCGATGTTGGGGAAGTCCAGAACAAGGGGTCACAGTTTAAGGATAAGGGGGAAATCCTTTAGGACCGAGATGAGAAAAACATTTTTCACACAGAGAGTGGTGAATCTCAGGAATTCTCTGCCATAGAGATAGTTGAAGCCAGTTCATTGGCTATATTTAAGAGGGAGTTAGATGTGGCCCTTGTGGCTAAAGGGATCAGGAGGTATGGAGAGAAGGCAGGTACAGGATATTGAGTTGGATTATCAGCCATGAACATATTGAATGGCGGTGCAGGCTCGAAGGGCCAGATAGCCTACTCCTGCACCTATTTTCTATGTTTCTATGAACCCAGGTCTCTGGCGCTGTGAGACAGCAACTTTACCGTTGCGCCAATGTGCTACCAATTCGGCCAGTGACCTCTTCCGAAGCTATTTTAGAAATGCTACCTGACTTCTTGACTATTGTGCCCCGGTTTTATTTCATATTTCCAGCATCTGCAGTATAATGCTATTGTAATAATGGCCAATTTATCCCTTTTTTGTCTTTATTCACAGGTTAATGGACCTTACCGGTATTCCTCTCCTGACTGAAGAAATGGCATGTGTGGCCACACATAAAGAACTGGATGTTCTGAATGAATATATGTTTATAGTAATGGAGCTTTTATTTCCTCAAGATTTTTTTAAATGTTTTTGAAGCAGCAATCAAATAATTGTACTTGTGATAAATTGCAAAGGGACAGCAACTATTATTTTTGAGATTTAAGCTTTTACAATGAGTTTGATTGGTGAAATTGATTCCTTTAAGGTCGCTTATTTTAAATATTAATAGCTCTAGGTTTTCTGCCTTCAGGTATAATTAATTCCCATTGAAAATTGGGGAAATTGCTGGAGGTGGAAAGCGGATGGATAAACTATAATGTAAAGATTTCTTCCAAAGATAACACTTTGGGTCAAAAAATCAAGTGTTTCGGTCCCTGACTCCCTGATACCATAACCGAGTCATCATCTTTCTTGCCAAGAGCATTTGTCTTTTAGTAATTAATATTTTAACGCTTCTTTAGCATTTTTTTTTTTTTTTGCAATAGATTTGTTCTAAAAGAAAACGGATAGGAAAGGTTTAGAGAGACAAGGGCCAAACACAGACAGATGAAGAATTGAAATGATCTGAACAGAATGGATCCAATATGGCCCTGTAGTCAGGCAAATATGAATGTGTACTTGGATTAATGGGACCAGTTTAGAGGGGTCAGCATGGATGAGTTGGGCCGAAGGACCTGTTTTTGTGATGTATGACTAACTCTAATAGACACAAGGAGCTGCAGGTGCTGGTTTTCAAAGAAAGACACAGAGTGCTGGAGTAACTCAGCGGGACAGGCAGCATCTCTGGAGAACATGGATAGGTGACGTTTCATCACATTGTGTAGAACACAGGAGTCCGAAGTAGGGTCCCCGGCCGAATTGTCGCCTATCCATGTTCTCCCGAGATACTCCCTGACCCGCTGAGTTACTCCAGCACTTTGTCTTTTTTTCCACTGGCTATCTATTCCTGACCTCCATGCTGGAGTATGTCCTCAGGTGTAAACCAGCATCTGCACTTCCTTGTCTCCTTCTCAGGGTACTTGTTGAGAGTTAGCAAAATATTTTTACATTGCCTTTGGTAAACAGGATGCATAGCTTTTAATTAAAAGGCCCTTGAGATAAGGAGTCATGTTGTTGATTATGTTCTAAAAGTTGACATATGAGTGTTGGAAAGTCTAATTTTAACGCAACTCTTCCTCCACAGATAATTGATCTGTTGTACAGTGAGCTTAATTTCAACACTGCCAGCTTCAGTCCTTTGTACATCTTCTTGTCGTTTGGGCTTTCCAAATTGGATTTCCTAATTGAAATTGTATTGAATGATCTTTCTTTGCAGCAAGAATTATCAGTAGCACTCGTGTGATAATTGGATTTTATTGTGCAGCTTTGCTGAGAGTCTTTCAAGGTAATTGCTATCTATTAGTTCCATTTAACAACATCTGATTTATTACAAAAAACATCTATGCTTACTGCAGAAGTGAAGCTACTGACCAGAATTTGGTTTGGTTTCCATGTAAACACCATGCAGAATGTCTTGTTCATATATGGTTTTAAACTTTGACAGAACACAGACTGGTACAGTGCAGACTCGTGCTCATTCATGCCCATCTCACCAAGATCTGCACATCCCATTTGCCTAAATTAAGGTCCACATCTCTCTATCCGTTCCCATCCAACTACCTGCCCACACACCCTTTAAAATGCCGAAATTGTGCAGAACATAGAATGATACAGCACAGAAACAGGCCCTTCAGCCCACAATGTCCATGCCGAACACGATGCCAAGATCAACTACTATTTTCTGCTGCACCCGATCCATATCCCTCCATTCCCTGCATATCCAGGTGCCAATCTAAAAGCCTATCGTATCTGCCTCTACCACCACCCCCAGCAACAGTTTCCAGGCAATTTGTCATTATGTGTAAAACCAAACTTGCCCCAAACATCTCCATTCATCTTTATACCTCTCACCTTGAAGCGATGCCTTCTAGTCCTTGACATTCCCACCCTGGGTAAAAAGGTTTCTGACTATCTACCTCCATCTATGTCCCTCGTAATTTTATATACTTCTATCGAGTCTCCTTTCAACGTCTGATGTTCCAGATAAAACAAACCAAGTCTGTCCAACATCCTGGGAATATGCCCTGGACTCAAAACCTCTGACATGATCAAATTGTTGTTGAATATTTATTAGAAGCCGTTTGGCCAAAATATGATCAAAATATGATGGACAGTAACACCAGTTATATACATCAATGCTGATATTTGTCAACGGCAAGGTTGAATCCAGTCCCAGGTATAAGTATAATTCTGGGCCATAGTTAGTTTTTTGGAGCGGAGGAAGTGGAGTTTATAATCTATAACAAACTCACTGTAAAAATGGGCATGTTTTTAGTGAATTGCTTCATACTATCTCCCAACACAGGTGGCTCCACAGATGCCATGCTGGTCCAACTGGTGAATTTATATCATATTGGGATTATGTGCCATTTTCATATTTTGGGTTTTGTACGTCCGTAAGTCATGGGGGCAGCATTGGGCCCATCAAGTATACTCTACCGTTTAATCATGACCCATCTATCTTTTCCTTTCAACCCCATTCTCCTGCCTTCTCCCCATAACCTTACTAATCAAGAATCTGTCAATCTCTGCTCTGGAAATACCCAATGACTTGGCCTCCACATCCATCTGTGGCAATGATTCCCACAGATTCACCACCTTCTAGCTAAAGAAAAGCCTCCTCATCTCAATTTCTAACGGTACGACCTTTTATTCTGAGACTGTGTCCTCTGATCCTAGACTCTCCCACTAGTGGAAACATTCTCTGATGGAAGTGTTCCAAAATTCAAAAATAATCTTGTTCAAGTCTTTCTGATTTTTTAAAATTCTTGTCATTTAAAGTGCAGAATCAGTCCATTGCATGCTTAGTTTTAATCTAGTTTACACTACAAAAGTTTTTCACTGTACCTCACTCAGTACATGCGACAATGATAAACTAAACGTCAAAAACTAAATCCACGCTTTTTGCTGTGTCAAGAATTTGTTTTGTCATTTGTGGAGCGGCCCAGTGGCACAACTGGTAATGCAGCTGCCTCACAGCGCCAGAGACCCAGATTTGATCCCGAGTGCTATCTGTGTGGAGTTTGCTGGTTCTCCCTGCGACTATGTGGGCTTCCTCCGGGTGCACCGGTTTCCTCTCACAATCCCAAAGACATGCAGCTTTGTTGGTTAGTTGCCCTGTGTAAAATTGCCCCCAAGTTTGTAGGGAGTGGATGAGAAAGTGGGATAACATAGAACCAGTGTGAGCGAGTGATAGGTGGTCAGTGTGGGCTGAAGGGCCTGTTTACATGTATGTATCTCTAAACTAAACCCAAGTTTGAATATTTTAAGAAGGAACTGCAGATGCTGGAAAATCGAAGGTAGACAAAAGTGCTGGAGAGACTCAGCGGGTGCGGTAGCATCTATGGAGCGAAGGAAATAGGCAACGTTTCGGCCCGAAACGTTGCCTATTTCCTTCGCTCCATAGATGCTGCCGCACTCGCTGAGTTTCTCCAGCACTTTTGTCTACCTTTGAATATTTGTAATGTTATTGTAGTATTTTCATCTTTTGACCCAGCAGGTCCCATATCAATCTCACTCCACTATTTCTATGCAATCTATTTTCTCGTCCTCTATTCATTCTCCTGGCAGCTATTTACGGCAGGCAGTTAATTTAGCAATTAACGAGCCGAGCAGGTGGGAACACCTGAAGGAAATTCTCTCGTTGACAAGGCAAACATTAAAAGTCTTCGATTGTCTTCAGGGAGCATACATATACAGGAATCTGAAACATAGAACAGCACAGGAACAGGCCCTTCAGCCCACAATGCCTGTGCTGAACATGATGCTTAGTTAAACTCATCTCTTCTCCCTGTACCTGATCCATATCCCTCCATTCTCTGCATATGCATGTGCCTGCCAGTCTTCAACACTATTGTCCTATCTGCCTCCACCAGTACCACTGACAGCATCTTCCAGGCACCCACCACCCTCTTGCACCACACACCTTCTTTAAACTTTGCTTCTCTCACCTTAATGCCCCTGTCCCACTTAGGAAACCTGCACGGAAACCTCTGGAGACTTTGCGCCCCACCCAAGGTTTCCGTGCGGTTCCCGGAGGTTGCAGGTGGTTGCCGGAGGTTGCAGGTAGTGGAAGCAGGTAGGGAGACTGACAAAAACCTCCGGGAACCGCACGGAAACCTTGGGTGGGGCGCAAAGTCTCCAGAGGTTTCCGTTCAGGTTTCCTAAGTGGGACAGGGGCATAAAGCTGTGCCCTGTATTCTTTGACATTCCCACACACACTGGGGGGGGGGTTAAAATGGTTCTAGCTGTCTACCCAATCCATGCCTCTTATAATGTTATATATCAGGTCTTCCCTCAGCCTGTGATGCTTCAGAAGACAATGCACTGGTGTCCAGCCTCTCCCTCCAGGTGCACCATCTCACCCAGAACGTACCTTGGGTTACTCTACCTGTGAGACTGCACTACTGTACAATTCGTACTTCCATTACAATTGGGGTTTTTTAATTGACATTTTTATAAACTTGTTTCAAACATAAATAGGTGAAGTGTGTAATTTTAATGAAATTAGGGAACCGGTCTTTTTAAATCTAATAGTCCTTCATTCCCCTTGGTGAAAATGTATATATTTACACATTGAGCTTATGACTCATTGTTTTCATATGAAAGCTAATATTTCAGAGACCATTCAGTAGGATATTTAGCAGTGTGTCATGATAGCAAACGTTAGCTTTTCCACAGAGATAGTTCTCTCCTGTGCTCTGGTGAAGAAGCAAAGCTTGAGACATGTCGAAATGAGGAACTGCAGATGTTGGTTTACAAAAAAAAAGACCCAAAGTGCTGGAGTAACTCAGCGGATCAGACAGCATCCCTGGGAATGTGTAAGAAGGATCTTCAGATGCGGGTTGAAAGCAAAGATAGACACAAAACGTTGGAGTAGCTCAGCGGACCAGGCAGCATCTCTGGAGAGAAGGAATGGGTGACGGTTCGGGTCTGAAGAAGGGTCGAGACCCAGTACTTCACTCCCGAGATGCTGCCTGTTCCGCTAAGTGACTGCAGCTTTTTGTGTCACGCATCCCTGGGAAACATGGATAGGTGCTATTTTGGTTCGAGGCCCTTATTCAGATTGGTTGTAAGGGTCGTCATCGTGGCTATCCCCCGAGATCGCGGATGGTTTTTTGGAAGAAAGCTGTGAGAGGAGGGGCAGGACAGTGCGTGACTGACACAAGTGTTGAGTGTTCTGACTATCTACAAACCCTCATCCCTCGTGTTCACCTATTACCTGCCAGCCTTTGTCCTGCCCCTCATTTTAGCTTTCCATACCACTCTTGCCCCCACCCCACACTTTACAAGCAGTCCAAAGAAGGATCCTGACCTAAAACATCACCATCCATGTTCTCCAGAGATGCTGCCTGACCACCTGAGTTACTCCAGTACTTTGTGTCTACCTTAATATCAGAGACTACTGGTATTTGATTCTGCCAGCAATTCTGATGTGTTATTTTTTATAAAAATCATAATCTACCTGACAAAGCAAAAAAACGTTCTGTCTCCTCCCCCCCCCCCCCCCCCCCCTTCCACTCTAGTCAGGCTGAAAAAGAGGCCCCATAATCAGTCCATTCCCTCCACAGAAGCTGCCCTCCAGCACTGAATGTAATCATATTAGATATTTAACATTGTTTCGCACTGCGTAGGTACCTTCAAACTCTCAGCAAAACCCAGGTCGACTCCATTCCTTCATTAATTATACATGAAGAATCTCGGTGCTTTCTTGGTGGGAGCCTGATACCATGATATATGCAATACATAGGCTGCTGCCTGGACCACAAATAAGTGTAAAGCTGCAAACGCCATGGGCTTGTGAATGATACTGTTGCCAGGCTGTTTATTTAAGCAGAGTTCAATACTTTTAAACACACAAAATATCCTGGATCTTTGACTTATCATTATGATCATCACACTAACCCAGCTCACGGCTGTTCGTGTCTGTTGATATGTGTACATGATGTCGTTCCCTTTATCATTTATGTTACAAACTCATTTCACTTTATTTGCACATATTTTTTAATTTGGGTCAAACCAGTGAATTTATCATAAAATGTGTAAGAACTGCCAAAGTTTGTGGCATGGAAATTTTATTTTGTGTTAATAAAAAGTTATCAATCAAGTTACACCCTTGTATAATTCCTTGAATGTGTATGTTACAGGTCCATATTCAGTTGTTGTACTTGCAAGGACCGGCTACAGTGGCACAGCAGACACGCCAGAGACCCGGCTTAGATCCTGACCTCAGGTGCTGCCTGTGTGGAGTTTGCATGTTCTTCCTGTAACCTCATGGGTTTCCTCTGGGTGCTCTGAGTTCCACCCGCATAGCGGGTTTGTAGGTTAATTGGCCCTCAGTAAATTGTCCCTAGAGCGTAGGGAGTGGTTGACAAAGTGGGATAGCACAGAACTAGTGTGAATGGCACAAACCCGATGGCTGAAGGACATGTTTCCATGCCCTATCTGTAAACTTTGACTTAAAACTAGTGTGAATGGGTGATAGATGGTCAGCATGGACTCAGTGGGCCGAAGGGCCTTTTTCCATGCTGTATCTCTAAAATAATCTTTATTCTTCACATACATTCAGGTAATAAAACCAGATTTTTTGAAAGAATGAAAAGCTATTCGAAATCTAAATTGACCTGCTGAGTTACTTGAGCACTTTAGAGTAACAAAACATTTTGGATAGGACAGGTTCAAAGGGATGCTCCAAACGCGGGCAGGTGGGACTAGTATAGATGGGGCATGTTGGTCAGTGTGGGCAAGTTGGGCACAAGGGCCTATTTCCACAGCCTATGACTCTCGGACATTATATTTCTGAGCTGGTGATCTTTAAAAAATGACAGGATGGGGGAGAATTGAAATTACCACTCAGGTTCTTTGACCTTGTTGTCAGGTTTTGCCTCTAATCTCTGATCTAACCAGGTAAAACCTTTCACAAACACCCTTTCCCCTTGCCTTTCTCCCCCACCCTTCCTGCTGTATCTTGACTGACCTTGCACCCTAGCAGATTCAAGGGATATGGGGAGAAGGCAGGAACGGGGTACTGATTGTGGATGATGAGCCATGATCACATTGAATGGCGGTGCTGGCTGGCTTGAAGAGCTGAATGGCCTACTCCTGCACCTATTGTCTATGTATCTATGTACCCTCCATCCCTTCCACTGGCAAAACATAATTTGTGCCTTTTTTTTAATCCCTGAGCTTCACAATTCATGTTGGGGGTTACGGGGAGAAAGCAGGAGAATGGGGTTGAGAGGGAAAGATAGATCAGCCATGATTGAATGGCGGGGTAGAATTGATGGGCCGAATGGCCTAATTCTACTTGTAGAACTTATGAACTGTATCCATTTTGGTTCGCACCTGTTTTTTCATCCCTGGCCTTTGTCCAATCTGCCTATCAACCCCTCTCCCCCGCCCCCCCCTCCCGCCTCCTGTGTTCAAATATTACCTGCCATGCTTTGCCCTGCCCCTCCTCTCTCCCAGTATTCTCCACCAACCCCCTAAGGCTCAACCTATCCCCTTTGGGTGGCGCGGTGGGGCAGGGTACAGTTGCTGCCTTAAAACGCCAGAGACCCGGGTTCGATCCTGACTATCGGTGTTGTCTGTACGGAGTTTGTACGTTCTCCCCGTGACCCACGTGGGTACCTACAGAATTAAGTTGCATTTTACATTTTTCACAGTGGTAACAGAAGGGGAAATATTTATTTGTAAGATAACGTTGAAACCATGCAGAATTTTCTCAAAGGAAAACATATGGGATAAGTTGCAGGATACACTCTGTTGATGCAACAATGTAAGGCAGATACTTCTGAAGTCTGAAGAAGGGTCCCGACCTGAAACATCACTTATCCATGTTCTCCTGAGATACTGCTTGACCTGCTGAGTTACTCCAGCACTTTGTGTCTTTTCCTTGTAAACCAGCGTCTGCAGTTACTTGTTTCGTCCATGCAGAGCTATTCACTGGTTGGTTCAACACAACATTTCATTGCTTGACATTAGGATCCCAACCCGAAACGTCACCTATCTGTTCCCTCAAAATGCTGCCTGAGCCGTTGAGTTACTGTAGCACTTGTGTCCTTTATTCTAATGCCCAGACACCCTCTCCTTATCTCTCTACCCCACCCATCTAAATTATCACTTCCAATTACATTTAATTTGGTTAAAACTCTTTTTGGAAACTCTTTATTATAAGATACACCATCGAAAAATGAACAATCTGGTTTAAACACAGCTTGGTTTAGCAATAGCTGTGCCCAAAACTGTAATAAATTGCAGAGAGTTGTGGATGAAGCCCAGTCCATCACACACACACAGACCAGACTCCCCACCATTGACTCCGTCTCGGGAAAGCAGCCAACATAATCGAAGGTATCAAAAATGCTGGAGAAACTCAGCGGGTGCAGCAGCATCTATGAAGTCTGAAGAAGCTGCATTCAGTCTGAAGTAGGGGTTTCGGCCTGAAACGTTGCCTATTTCCTTTGCTCCATAGATGCTGCTGCACCCGCAGAGTTTCTCCAGCATTTTTGTCTACCTTCAGTTTTCCAGCATCTGCAGTTCCTTCTTAAATAATTTGTGTACTCCACTGCGAAATCTGCTCAAGATATGCCTACTTTGACATAGACATAGAGAATAGGTGCTGGAGGAGGCCATCTGGCCCTTTGAGCCAGCACCGCCATTCATTGTGATCATGGCTGATCGTCCCCAATCATTTGTGATCTTCCCCGTTTGAAGAAGTTCTCCTCCCTCCGAAGACAGTTTAACGACCTCCTCTCTCACAGCCCCCCCCTCTGTGATCCCACCTTCCCTCCAACTCTACGACCACATCCTAACCCAGACCCGGTACCACAGCCACGTTGTTTAAGAAGGAACTGTAGATGCTGGAAAATCGAAGGTACACAAAAATGCTGGAGAAACTCAGTGGGTGCAGCAGCATCTATGGAGCAAAAGAGGGTTTCGGCCCGAAACATTGCCTACTTCCTTCGCTCCATAGATGCTGCTGTACCCGCTGAGTTTCTCCAGCATTTTTGTCTACCTTCGATTTTCCTACCTTCGGAGACTGTGGACCAAAGATACTAGAGGAGCTCCTCTAGTATCTTTGCTGTGGACATTGGGGTTTGACTTCACTGAACATGATTCCAGAGCCAAGTTTTATCTGCCTGTACACAATCCATGGTTTAGCTATGGTCCATACCAACCAGCGATCCCTGCACGTTGACACCATCCTACACACACTAGGAACAATTTACACTTATACCAAGCCAATTAACCTACAAGCCTGTACGTCTTTGGAGTGTGGGAGGAAACCGAAGATCTCGGAGAAAACCCACGCAGTCACAGGGAGAACATACAAACTCCGTACAGACACAGCACCCGTAGTCTGGATCGAACCCGGGTCTGCGGAGCTGTGAGGCAGCAACTCTGTGCCACCGTGCTGCCCATATCCCTTCATTCCCTGCAACCCATTGCCTGACATTAGCAATCACTAAACAACAGAGGGGAAAATAGATTTATGAAATCAGGAACGAGCCAAAATAACCATGTGAAGGGCCTCAGAAAGAATTGGAATTGGGCAGTCAGTGACTTGAGACTATTTTTACAGCTGATCTATATCCAGGATGTCACAGTGACACAGAGTTGAAATGCTGACTCACAGCGCCAGTGACCCAGGGTGGATCCTGACTACGGGTGCTGTCTGTTTGCACGTTCTTTATGTGACTGCCTGGGTTTTCTCCGGGTGCTCAGGTTTCCTCCACCAAACACATGTGTAGGTTTGTAGGTTGTACAGGAAGGATCTGCTGATGCTGGTTTAAAAAGAAGATAGACACAAAAAGCTGTAGTAACTCGGCGGGACAGGCAGCATCTCTGGAGAGAGGGAATGGGTAACGTTTCGGGTCGAGACCCTTCTTCAGCCCCTAGAGCTTTTTGTGCCTATCTTAGGTTTGTAGGTTAATTGGCTTCGGTAAAGATTGTAAATTGTCCCCAGTGTGTAGGATAGTGTTAGTGTACGGGGATCGCTGGTCGGCGTGGACTCGGTGGGCCGAAGGGCCAGTTTCCACCCTGTATCTCCAACTAAACAAACCTCTCACACATGCCCTGACTGCATCTGCACACTGAAAAAAAAAAGACACAAGTGCTGGAGTAACTCAGCGAGTCAGGTAGCATCTGTGGAGAACATGGATGGTGACGTTTCTGGTGAAGACCCTTCAAACTGATTTGGGGTGGAGGGTGAGGAAAGAAAGTTGTAGACATGTGATAGAAATAGGTTGATACCGATTTTTTAAATCTAAGACAGCTGGTTGGATAAAGGCCAGAGATGAAAAGACAGATGGTGTGAGACAAAAGGATTGAAGAGTTGCGAATTGTCATGGATGTAGGCGGAAGGGGAGAATTAGGGATGTGTGGGAAGGAACTGCAGATGCTGGTTTAAAAAAACTGGAGCAACTCAGCGGGACAGGCAGCATCCCCAGAGAAGGAATGGGTGACATTTCGAGTCGAGACCCTTCTTCAGAGTGAAAGTCAACAGGAGATATAAACAATGACGTAGAGAGAGAGATAGAACAATGAATGAAAGATGAAAAAAGAGTCACGATGATAAAGTACACAGGCGGTGTGAGTTTAGTGAGATGTGGGCCAAACGCAGGCAGGTGGGACCAGAGTAGATGGGACGTGTTGGTGAGTGTGGGAAAGTTGGGTCGAAGGGCCTATTTCTACACACTATGACCATGATCCTATGAGTCCAGGGGAGGGGGGGGGGGGGGCTGAGAGGTGTGTGTGTGTGTGTTGGAGAATGTAATGACCACACCGTTTAAAGTGTCCGCCTGCCGTGATCTCGCACCGACGGCAGAGGGGGTGTCGCCACAAGCTTTATATCTTAACCTTGGCTTTGAGCCCGAAGGTCTGACGGAATGGTGACCATGGAGATAAATGTACGTAGGGATCACAAGGAGGATAAGAGCGGGCATCCCCATTTATCCAGGCTGACTCGGGGTGAGAGAGAGGAGAGAGACGAGAGAGAGATCACACACTGAGACAGATCCTCTCACACGTTACCCAACCCGGACGGAGCCGAGGAAGTTTAAATCATCATGCTTTATTTCACTTACCAAGCATTGGCTGCGAATTTCTGAACACCACAAAGTGCGCTCAGCAGTTCGGTTGCACTAATTTGCCGGTAAGTGGGTCCTAGAGAGAGGTTGGCTCGTATGTCACAGATTGTGAACTGTTACATTTTACTGCAGGCAAATCTACCACTAATGCCGCTGAGTCAGCGAAAGCTATTTTTAAACACTGACCTACAAGGATACTAATAACTACCTTAAATAGTATCTATGTATAATGCATCTGTTTAAATAAGGCGATTACTGGAACAACTTCCAGTCCACCTAGGATTGTTATGTTGCAACAGCTATTTAACGTCATGCTTTTTTTTTAATGTATGTCCTTTCAATGTGTGGGCTATTGATCTGCAAATTAATATATTTGTCACAATGCATAATTCTCGGCATTAGGGGGAATGAGTCTACAGAAATAGAGACACAGTGAACTGCAGATGCTGGAATCTTGAGCAAGACATGAAGTGCTGGAGGAACTCAGCGGGTCAGGCAGCATCTGTGGAGGGAATGGACAGGCGAAGTTTGGGGTCGGGACCCTTCTTCAGACTGGAAATACTCAGCAAGTCAGGCAGCACAGTCTCCACCAATCCTTATAAAGAACTGTGCAGGAAAGAACTGCAGATGCTGGTTTAAATCGAAGGTAGACACAAAATGCTGGAGTAACTCGGTGGGACAGGCAGCATCTGTGGAGAGAAGGAATGGGCGATGTTTCAGGACGAGACCCTTCTTCAGACTCGACCTGAAACGCCACCCATTCCTCTCCACAGATGCTGCCTGTCCCGCTAAGTTACTCCAGCATTTTGTGTCAATATGTAACAGACTGTGTGAGCAAGGCACAGCGTACTGGAACAGCGGACTCAAGCAGCGACTGTGGAGATGGGTTGTCTATTGTCTCCACAGATGCTGCCCGACCCGCTGAGTTCCTCCAGCACTTTGTGCTTTACTCAAGATTCCAGCATCTGCTGTTCAAAATTCATATTGTTGAATTAATTTAATTTATTCTGCATTTATCAACCGACAGATGAATCTCGCCGAATGCGGGAATAACCAAATATATAGACCCTACAAAAAAAATCAGAAATGCCGGAGGAACTCAGCAGGTCAGGCAGCATCTGTGGAGAAGCAACCCGACCCGAAACGGCGCCTGTCCATTCCCTCCACAGATGCTGCCCGACCCGCTGAGTTCCTCCAGCACTTTGCGTTTTTCTCAAGATCCCAACATTTGCAGTTGCTTGTACAGAAGTGTAAACGACTGTTTTTGTGTTCTCTCTCCACAAGTCTTATCTATTAAGATAAAACAAATCTACCGTACCCTAACTTTGCTTTTGTGGGAACTGGTTGCAACTTGTATCTCAGAATGCTCTTGTATATGTTGGTAATGTATGGCCACGCTACTAACAGCTAAAGCCGGCCACTGAGCGCCGCATGCACACATTCCAAGTTGAGCTAGGCACACAAACGGCGCGGGCAGTGGAGATTTATTTTTAAGACCTGTCCCACATTCCAGGATCATCTTCGCCCCTTATTATTTTAATACCATTGCGCAGTCGTTGATTAAGAACCTGCACATTAAAACTTACACGCACTTTAGGGCACAAGAGTCTGCAAATTAAAACAATTAATAACTAACATGATTTCTAGTTGACTGTACTACAGATGGAGTAGTACATTACACTATAAATCACGTTAGTTATTAGTTTTAATTTGCAGACTCGTGCAGCCTAAAGTGCGTTAGTTTTAATGTGCAGGTACTTAGTGGGCTAACAAAACTATTCTTAAAAAGTAGATGTGAAAATGTGACATATAGTGAACAGAACGGGTTGTGCTATTAATGTCAGGACTACATACGCAAGTCGGCGTCTGATTTAGCCAAGGACCGCGCAAGCGTTTTAAAATAATACGGGGCGAAGATGATCCTGGAATGTGGTGCAGGTCTTAAAATAAACCTGCACTGCCCGCCACGTTTTTGTGCCTAGCTGAATGTGGAGCGTGTGCAAGCGGCGCTCAGTGGCCGGCGTTAGCAGTCAGGGCGCTATTAGTAGCGGCTCCAGTATTCATCACGAAAGCCACAGTACTTTGCAACGCTTGGTACGATAGATACCACCATGCACTTGATGAATGATAGATGGAGCGCTGCCGACTTGCCAAGTTCTTGCATTTCACACTTCACACCTTAAAACAGTGGGCTCATAGATTGTTATATATTTATTATTATTCTGAATAAAGTTTATTTTTGAAAAAAAAAAAAAAAGATCATGTACAGGATCCTACGGGAGGTAGACAATGGATGCCGTCTTTTACCCAGTGTAGGGGGACCAAGAGCCAGAGGTCTAGGGTGAGAGGGGAAAGATTTAATAGGAACCCGAGGGGTCACTTTTTTCCAGAGAGCTGCCAGAGGAGGTAGGTGAGGCAGGGACTATAATATTTCAAATGCATTAAGACAGGTACATGGATAGGCCAAGTTTACAGGGCTATGTGCGAAATGCAGACATGTGGGTCTGGAGGAGATGGAGCACCATTGATGGTGTGGGCAGATTGGACCCGTCTCTGTACTGTATGTCTGTGACTCGAAAACATTCCTATATCCACCTGTAATTCTGGCAGACAGTTACACTAGGAAAACTTAAATCTCCCTAAACATGGCATAATCCCCTACATAAATACATCCTGGTCCGCTGAGTTCCCCACAGTACTTTATGTTTTAAAACGTATTAATATACAACATTTGATTTGAAAGGCAGGAATATTCTCTCCATGTTCCCCATTTGAGTGTAGACTTTAGGAGAGCTCCCCCTCCCCTCACCATCAACAACACCACAGTCACATCTGCAAGGACCTGAAATGGGGGGCTACCATCGACTCCACAGTCAAAAAGGTACAACAGAGGATGTACTTCCTGCGGCAGCTGAGGAAGCACAATCTGCCACAGGCAATGATGGTCCAATTCTGCACGGCCATCATAGAGTCTGTTCTCACCTTCTCCATCATGGTCTGGTTTGGCTCGGCCACCAAGCACGACATCCGGAGGCTGCAGCGAATCGTCCGATCAGCTGAGAAGGTTATTGGCTGCAACCTTCCCTCCATTGATGAACTGTACACTGCAAGGGCCAGGAAGCGAGCGGGCAAGATCATCTCTGACCCCTCTCACCTTGGCCACAAACTCTTTGAATCACTTCCCTCTGGAAGGCGACTCCGGACTGTCAAAGCTGCCACAGCCAGACATAAAAACAGCTTTTATCCACGAGTAGTAGCTCTACTCAACAGCCAAAAATCTGTAGCCTCCTTTTGCTCTGATATTTCTTTCACATGTTTAAACTATAATGTTTTATTATTAATGTTTAATGTTTTATGTGTCATTCTTAATTGTCACTGTATGTCATGCTGTCACTTGTGGGCGGAGCACCAAGGCAAATTCCTTGTATGTGAATACTTGACCAATAAACTCATTCATTCATTCAAATGGTCTAAAGTGACTAAAACACTGGAGTTCAGGAGGTAGAGAATCGTATAGGCATTGTGGTATGTGGGGCGGTACAGCAGTAGAGTTGCTGCCTTACAGTGCCAGAGACCAAGTTTTGATCCTGGGTGTTGTCTGTGTGGAGTTTGCACGTTGTGCCTGTGACCGCATGGGTTTCCTCCAGATGCTCTGGTTTCCTCCCACGTCCCAAAATCGTGTGGGTTTGCAGGTGAATTGGCCTCTAAATAACCCCTCGTGCATTGGACAGAACTAGTGTACTGATTGTTGGTCGGCGCGCACTCAATGGGCCGAAGGGCCTGTTTCCACACCGTATCCCTAAACTAAACTAAAAAGCAATTAGAAACTTAGTGGGTACTATTGCAAAATGTAAGAAACATTTAGACGAGTACAAGGATATGACAGGTTTAGAGGGATATGGGCCAAATGCAGGCAGGTGGAACTAGTGTATGTGGAGCATGTTGGGCGGCGTGGGCAAGTTGGTTCGAAGGGCCTTTGCCCGCTGCCTGACTATGACTAACTTTACAGAATGCCTCTGTTAAAGCAGAATAGTAACAAAGAATTAAACAATGACCAGGAAGGAAATCCCATCATTGGCTACAGAGCCAGAGTGGATAGGTGTAGGTTGATTATTCTCATGTGTACTGAGATACAGAGAAAAGCTATGTTTTGCATGTTGTCCAATCAGACCAGATAATACTACACAGATACAATCAAGTCAAACTCAACTACAACAGGTAGAGCAAAGGGGAAGATACAGAGTGCAGAATATAGTTCTCAACATTGTGGAGCACCAGTTACAGAGACAAGGTCCAATGTCCACAATGGGGTAGAGGTGAATCAGGCAGTACCCTAGCTCATGGAAGGACCATTCAGAAACCTGACAGCAGAGGGGAAGAAGCTGTTCCTGAGTCTGTTACCTTCTGCTGGATGGGAGTGGGGAGAAGGAAGAATGACCGGGATGTCGGCTGCTTTCCCGAAGCAACGTGAGGTGTAGATGGGTGTCAATGTGGGCAGTCTGGATTAGTGCAAAAACAAGGATAGAAATATGTTAAAGTGTATAACATTGTTAATCAAAGCAAATACTGCTGTTTTGGGGCAAATTGCTTATGTAGGTGGTCACACGATAATTTTAGGTTGATGCTAATCTAGAGACAATCCAATCACCGCCCAATGTTTTTTTCTAAATGGACTGACTTTTTGCATCCTTTGTTCATTCTGCCAGTGAATTTTCTGCACTTTTTTAAGCAGAATTTCTGATGTCAAGCCTGAAGATACATTCTAACTGTTGAACATAAAAGCGCATGAGGAACTCAGCGGGTCAGGTATAAGTTCAGAAGTCATTGGAGTTGAATTAGGCCATTTGGCCCATCAAGTCTACTCTCCCATTCAATCATGATTCATTCGTCTTCCCCTCTCAACTCCATTCTCCTGCCTACTCCCCGTAACTTTTGACATCCTTACTAGTTAAGAATCTGTCAATCTCCATGTTAAAAATACCCAATGATTTGGCATCCACACTGTCAGTGGCAATTAATTCCAGATTCACCACCCTCTGGCTAAAGAAATTCCTCCTCATCTCCTAATTCTGAGGCTGTGCCCTCTGGTCCTAGACTCTCCCACTAGTGGAAACATCTTCTCCACATCCACTCTATCCAGGTCTTTCACAATTCAGTAAGTTTCAATGCGGACCCACGTCATCCTTCTAAACTCCAGCGAGTGCAGAGCCCAGAGCTGTCAAACGCTCATCATATGTGGAGGGAATGGACTGACAAAAGTTTCAGGTCTGAAGACAAGTGTGAACCCGAAACATCGTCTGTTCATTTCCTCCACAGACGCTGTCTGACCCGCTGTGTTCCTCCGGCACTTGGTGTTCTGCTTGTGGTTCCAATGGGTGCCTGGCAGGAGTTTCATCCACAAATGTTAACCTGTGAAGCAACCAGCAGGTTTTCCAGGGAAACACACCTCAACCACCACCCACCAATGCCCCACAACATCCTCCCTGTGGAGTCTCCATGACACCTTCGTCAGATCAGACCCTTCTGCAGACAGCCCGAATTAGCATCTGTCCATTCCCCCTGCAGAGGCTTCCTGACCCACTGAGTTCCTCCAGCATTTGTGTTTTTATTATATTGTCTTTAGTTGAAGTTCACTTTACATACAATGTGGAAACAGGCCCTGCAGCCCAATGACTGTGTGCCGACCAGCGATCACCGTGTACACTAACACTCTCTTACACACTCAGGTCATTCCCAATTTACAGAATCCAATTAACCTACAAACCTGCACGTCTTTGGAGGGAACCAGAACATCCGGAGAAAACCCACGCAGTCTCAGGGAGAACATACAAACTCCGTACAGACAGCACCCATAGTTAGGATCAAACCCGTGTCCCTGGCACTATAAGGCAGCAAATCTATTGCTGTGCAACCTTGCCAACCCATATCTTATGCTTCAAAGAAAGTTATTTAATAGCCCTTTAATAACTCGCTACCACTGTGTTCCCTAGATCCCACCCCTTTGGCTTTTGGATATCTGGGAACATTTCATAGTGTTCAGGATGTGTGATGTCATATTTGGCATTTCAGATTAAGATTAATTATTGTGTTTTTTGGATTGAAATTAAAGTTTCCTTTAAAAACACAAACCTCTCGTTTAGAAACGGTTTCAGCATATTAAGATGTGTAACTACACAAGGTATTCAGAAGAGCAATAAGTTAGTCATCGTGGTGTTATTTCAATCTGACCATTAATTAAGTGCAAATAGATTTGCAATTCACAAATTATTCTGCGAGACTAAATCACAACCATTCTCGTGTAACTGATGAAATACACAAAAAGCTGGAGGAACTCAGCGGAACAGGCAGCATCTCTGGAGAGAAGGAATAGGAGACCCTTCTTAAGATCTCGTGTACTGATGATGATTATAGAGCTGCGAATCTGTAAAAGATTAGGTTTAGTTTCTGTTAGGGATACAGCACGGAAACAGACCTTTCAGTTATAAAACTTAATTAAACTTAAACAATTTTTTTTTTCCTCAATCATAAATCATTTTAGAAGATAGAAATATTCAAAGGCATTTTGAACAAATACCGAGTCCATGCTGACCATCGATCACCTGTTCACACCAGTTCACTGGTGCCATGGTGGGATTTGAACTCTTGTCTCGGTCTCTGGCAACAGAGCTTGTATGTTAACCACAACCCTAGTCCTTTTCCAGGCCTTTCACCATTCAGTAAGTTTCAATGACGGATGACCGAATGCAACATTTTTGGGATTGAGTCTATTGGAGGTAATAGGCAGTGTAAAAATATTCTTGGAATAGATCCAGAATCCACGTCACACACGTTCATTCCCACAGACCATCCAGACCAAAATAAGCTTGGAACCTGTGCTGCTATTTCAGTCCCCTTGCTACCAAGCATCAAATTACATGTGAAAACGGACAGTACTTTTTATCGTAAATCAGCATCTGCAGTTCCCATTTTCTACACATTACGTAAAATATGCATGCATCGGTAGAATATGCAGGATAATATATAGAGATAAGACCTGCAGATGCTGGTTTACAAAAATAACATTTTGCAGTAACACAGCGGGCCTGGAGGACATGGATATTTTGGCTCGGAACCTGTTCACATTAGTTCTATGTTATCATACATACTCATGCACACCCTACACACTGATTTTACAGAGGGCCAATTAACGCTCAAACCCGCATATCTTTGGGATGTGGGAGGAAACTGGGGCACCCGGAGTCAACCCACGTGGTCACAGGGAGAACATTCAAACTCCACAGAGACAGCACCCGAGGTCAGAATCAAACCCAGGTCTCTGGCGCTGTGAGGCAGCAGCTCTACCAGCTGCACCATGGTGCTGCCTTTTATGTTGTTAATGTTCACATTTATACTTTAATCAATATCACCAAAATGCAATGAACTATTCAGTCATTTATGCTTATAGTGTATGTAAATAGATTGCCACATTTGCCTAGGTAACAGGAACTGCATATCAAACATAACAAGTTGGTTAGAAACATATAAAATAGGTGCAGGCGTAGGCCATTTGGCCCTTCATGCCAGCACTGCCATTCAATATGATCATGGCCGATCACCCAAAATCAGTACCCCGTTCCTCCTTTTTCCCCATATCCCTCGATTCCGTTAGCCCTAAGAGCTAAAGCTAACTCACTCTTGAAAACATCCAGTGAATTGGCCTCCACTGTCTTCTGTGGCAGAGAATTCCAGATTCACAACTGTATGGGTGAAAATGTCCTAAATGGCCTGCCCCTTATTCTTAGACTGTGACCACTGGTTCTGGACTCCCCCAACATCGAGAACATTTTTCCTGCATCTAGCCTGCCCAATCTGTTAAGAATTTTATATGTTTCTATGAGATTCGCTCTCATCCTAAATTTCGGTGAATACAAGCCCAGTCGACCCACTCTTTCATCAGATGTCAGTCCCGCCATCCCGAGAATTAACCTTGTGAACCTATGCTGCGCTCCTCAATAGCAAGGATGTCATTCCTCAAATTAGGAGACCATTCTCAGATAGTTGAAACCAATTCAAGGATGAAACGAAGGGTCTTCAGGCCATCCTGGAGTGGGATGCAGGTGTAGTGGAACTGAACGTCCGTGGTAAAGGTGAGTGAACCATTGGACCATTGACATTCACTTCCTCTACACCCCATCCCCCACCATGAGGACCCCTCGTTTCTTCCTCAAATTGGGATAAACCAGCATCTGCAGTTCTGTGTTTCTACGTTGTAACAGTTTGGTTGTTAATTTTCATTGGATTTTGAGGAATTATCAGGGTACAAGCTAGTTAAAATCACGCCCTTCATCATTATCTGCTCAATTTCTTAAACCAATATTTCACCACAATCCTATATTTGATGTCAAAAGCAAACGGTAGAATTTCTTCTGCTTTTAATCTCTTTGTTCAGGTTATTTTAGTGGATCGTAGGAAGTGAAGGGCTGTCTTCAGATTGGACACGTTTATTGGCGAGTATTGACCCAAAGGTATGTAATTAGTCAAATGTATATGTTAGCATCCGTTTCAGATTCACTGATCATCTTTTCTCTGAGGGGATTTTAAAAAACACTACTCGATATTCAAAGATGGAGAAAGGAGTTCACCTAAAATCTTCCTAGGTTCATATGTCATTGGAGCAGATTTAGGCCATTCGGCCCATCAAGCCTACTGCCATTGAATCATAGCTGATCTATCTTTCCCTCACAACCCTTGTCCTGCCTCCCCCCCCCCCCCCCCCCCCCCCCATAGCATTAAACAGCCTTACTAATCTGTCAATCACTGCATTACAAATACCCAATGATGTGGCCTCCAATGAATTCTACAGATTCACCGCCCTCTGACTTAAAAAAAGGCCTTCTTCAGGCTAATTGTAGTATGGGGGAAAGGGGAGAAAGCTGGAAAAGTGAGGTTGGGGTGGGACAAAGCCTGGCAAGTAATAGACGCATACCCATGTGCCTACCTAAAAGCCTCTTAAACACCACTATCTTATCTGCCTCCACCACCACCCCTGGCAGTGCTTTGCAGAAACTCACCACTCACTGTGTAAAAAAACATCTCACAAGAGTCATACAGCACGGAAACAGGCCCTACGGCCCAACTCCTCCATGCTGACCAAGATGCTCCATCTAAGCTAGCCTTGTTTAGTCATACAATACAGCAACAGGCCCTTCAGCCTAACCTGTCCATGCTGACCTAGATACTTTATCTCTTTTAAACTTTGCTCCTTATCACCCTTAGGGTAGAACAGTACAGCACAGAAACAGAGAGCTTTTGGCCCACAATGTTCATGCCAAACACTGAATGTGATCACCAATAATAACAATGCCTGAGCAAACTAATTGTTCACTGTCTTGCTTGTTAAAATAAACATCTATGTGAATGAGGCCAATACACAAGTTATAATAGTTGTGAATATTCATCAAGACGATGAAGACTGAGGAAACTTACAAAATTCTTAAGGGGTTGGACAGGCTAGATGCAGGAAGATTGTTCCCAATGTTGGGGAAGTCCAGAACAAGGGGTCACAGTTTAAGGATAAGGGGGAAATATTTTAAGACCGAGAGGAGAAAAACATTTTTCATGCAGAGTGGTCAATCTCTGGAATTCTCTGCCACAGAAGGTAGTTGACGCCAGTTCATTGGCTATATTTAAGAGGGAGTTAGATGTGGTCCTTGTGGCTAAAGGGATCAGGGGGTATGGAGAGAAGGCAGGTACAGGATACTGAGTTGGATGATCAGCCATGATCATATTGAATGGTGGTGCAGGCTCGAAGGGCCGAATGGCCTACTCCTGCACCTATTTTCTATGTTTCTATGACTTGCATGCCAATATGTTAATGTTGCACTAATGTCTACATCACACACATTCCATTGACAACGCTGGTAAACGCTGGTTGTATGAAAAGTGGAAAGCAATATAATCAGTGCTTTTTTTCAGCTGGTGAAATCAAGTGAGACTGGTTTATGATGTCACCGTGATGTCATGGGCATGGACATATTTTCATTCCCAATATTAACTTTCTTCCTCAGCCTTACAACGTGGTTGTGTTAACCAGCCACAGTACAGAGTGGCTGGCCTTTAAAGATGTGTGAGAATCACTCCCTGCCTCAATGGCCCAGATCCTCAGTTATCCAAATAATAATGTAACTGTTCATGAAACAGGTCAGTTTGATGTCTATTCTTCCCCAATAACTCTGAAAATTTACCAGAGTACATTTTATTTTCTAGACTATTTAAAAGAATTGAAAGGGGTTGGGGAAAAAAGCTGCAATGGTGTTACAAGGCTTTTATATATTAGATATTACTTTCGAATTAGTAATTTCCCACATAGCTGCTGCTTCAACAGCGCCAGAGACCCGGGTTCAATCCTGACTACGGGTCCTGTCCGTGTGTTGCGTTTGCACGTTTTCCCTGTGACTGCGTGGGTTTCCTCCGGGTGCTCCGGTTTCCTCTCACATGCCAAAGGCGTACATTTTTGTAGATTAATTGGCCCATTGTAAATTGCCCCTAGTGTGTAGGAAGTGGATGGGAAAGAAGGATAACCTAGAACTAGTGTGAACAGCTAAAAAATCATCCCTAGTGTGTTGGATAGTCCTATTGAACAGGGAGATCAGTGGTTGGCACTGACTCTGTGAGCAGAAGGGCCTGTTTCCATGCTGTATTTTGTAATCTTCAGCTGCACGGTTCGGTTTGCAATCTTCATTTAATAGGCAATTGCATAGAAATGGAAGCTGAAAAACATGCCTAACTTTTGCTACTGATATTCAAATGCTTTCTATGCAAAAAGGATTCAAAAGGTTGGAAATGTGCAAGCTAGTAGGGATGACTGTGTGAGGAGTGGTGTCTTCATGACTGAATGGAGTGTTGACACTGTCAAGGCTCATGAATGAATATAACTGTGACCAGTGATTGATCAACAAAGCAGCCCAGAGATAAGATAAAATACCAAATAAATGATTGATGTTTTAGTTTGATTCCATTTGATAGGGTTGGCACCAGCGCAGCAGTGTAGTTGCAGCCTCACTGCGCCAGAGACCCAGGTTCCATCCTGACTACAGGTGCTGTCTATACGGAGTTTGTACGTTCTCCCTGTAGCCATGTAGGTTTCCTCCAGGGTTTCCCCCCACATTCCAAAGACATGGTTTGCAGGTTAATTGGCTTCGGTAGAATTGTAAATTGTCCTTAGTGTGTAGGATAGTGCTTGTGTAGGGGTGATCACTGGTCGGTGTGGACTCGGTGTGGGTCGAGGAGCTGTATCTCAATATAGCATGGAAACAGGCTCTTTGGCCCAACCTGCCAATGCCAACAGATGACCCATCCACACTAGTCCCACCTGCTCGTGTTTGCCTCATATGCCTCAAAACCTCTGCCGTCCACAACCCTGTCCAAGTGTCTTTTAGTTTGGTGTCTGCCTCTATTCATAGAACATAACATTCAGACATCATGCAGACAGCCAAGTGTACCCACTTAGCCTTTCCTTGCTAGTTTGTTAACTTTAGACTTTAGCGAATCAGTGTGCAAACAGGCCCGGCAGCCCTCAGAGTCGGTGCCAATCACTGATCTCCCTGTTCAATAGCACTATCCAACACGCTAGGGATGATTTTTTATTTTTACTGAAGCAATTAATGTACAAAGCTGCACGACTTCGGAGAGTGGGAGAAAACCGGAGCACCTGGAGAAAACCCACGGGATCACATACAAACTCCGTGCAGACAGCACCCGTGGTCATGATTGAACCCGGATCTCTGGTTCTGTGAGGCAGCAAATCTACCGCTGCATCACCATATAACAATTACAGCACGGAAACAGGCCATCTCGGCCCTACAAGTCCGTGCCAAACAACTTTTTTCCCTTAGTCCCACCTGCCTGCACTCATACCATAACCCTCCATTCCCTTCTCATCCATATGCCTATCCAATTTATTTTTAAATGATACCAACGAACCTGCCTCCACCACTTCCACTGGAAGCTCATTCCACACCGCTACCACTCTCTGCGTAAAGAAGTTCCCCCTCATATTACCCCTAAACTTCTGTCCCTTAATTCTGAATTCATGTCCTCTTGTTTGAATCTTCCCTATTCTCAAAGGGAAAAGCTTGTCCACGTCAACTCTGTCTATCCCTCTCATCATTTTAAAGACCTCTATCAAGTCCCCCCCTTAACCTTCTGCGCTCCAGAGAATAAAGACCTAACTTATTCAACCTTTCTCTGTAACTTAGTTGTTGAAACCCAGGCAACATTGTAGTAAAATGTTGCCCATGCTGCCCAAGCCATTAAGCTTTTAGTTGCCTCAGTGGTGGGACTGTCTGAGGATTGGGTATTCACTGGCATAAGCCCCAACTCAGGAAGACAAGTGCATAAACTATTACTCTGTAAAGGGTGCAGAGAAGATTTATGAGGATGTTGCCAAGACTCAAGGGCCTGAGCTACAGGGAGAGGTTGGGCAGGCTAAGACTTTATTCCTTGGAACACAGGAGTCTGAAGGGTGATCTTACAGAGGTGTATACGATCATGAGGGGAATAGATAGGGTGAATGCAGATTCTCTTAGCCAGAGTAGGGGAATCAAGATCCAGGGGACATTGGTTTAAGGTGAAATGGAAAGATTTAATAGGAGCCCGAGAGGGTTTTTTCCCCCCACCACAGGTGATGGGTGTATAAGTTCATACGTCATAGAAGCAGAATAGACAATAGACGCAGTAGGCCATTCGACCCTTCGAGCCAGCACCGCCATTCACTGTGATCATGGCCGATCATCCACAATCAGTACTCCGTTCCTGCCTTCTCCCCATATCTCTTGACTCCGCTATCTTTAAGAGCTCTATCTAACTCTCTCTAGAAGTATCCTGAGAATTGGCCTCCACTGCCCTCTGAGGCAGAGAATTCCGGATTCACAACTCTCCGGGTGAAAAAGATTTTCCTCATCTCTGTTCTAAATGGCCTACCCCTTATTCTTAAACTGTGGCCCCTGGTTCTGGACTCCCCCAACATCGGGAACATGTTTCCTGCCTCTAGCGTATCCAATCCCTTAATAATCTTATATGTTTCAATAAGATTCCCTCTTGGGCCATTCGGCCCATCAAGTCTATTCCGCCATTCAATCATGGCTGGTCTATCTTTCCCTGTCAACCCTGTTCTCCCGCCTGTATGGAATGAGCTGCCGGAGGAGTTAATTAAGACAGGTACTATAACTACAATGAAAAGACCTTTGGACATGTAATAGGGATGGTTTAGAGGGAAATGGGACAAACACGGGCAGGTGGGATTAGTGTAGATGGGGAATCTTGTTCGACATGGGTAGGTTGGGTGGAAGGGCGTGTTTCCATGATGTACGACTTTGACTAAATCTAGGTTGGCCATACAGTGCTGAGGTAGTGCCAAATCCTCAGAGGTTCTTTCACACAGATGACAGGCATGGTTTGTCTGGAGAACATGGATAGGTGATATCTCAGCTCGGGACCCTTCTTCAGTCTGAGGAAGTGGGCGGCAGTGGCAGAGTGGTAGAGTTTCTGCTTACTGCGTGAGACATCTGGGTTTGGTCCTGACCACTGGTGCTGTCCATACAGACTTTGTACATCCGCCCATGAACAACTGGGTTTCCTCCAGGTGCTCCGCTCTCCTCCCAAAGACATTTGTAGGTTAATTGGCTTTGATAAAAATGTAAATTGTTCCTAGTGTGTAGGATAGTGCTAGTGTATGGGTGACCAATGGTCAATGTGGATTCAGTGGGCTGAAGGGCCTGTTTCCACACTGCATCTCCAAAGGTCTGATACAATACCGATCCATGTTCTCCAGGGATGCTGCCTGACCCGCTGAGTTACTCCAGCACTCTGTCTTCTTTGTAAACCAGCATCTGCTCTTCCTTGTGTCGACTGTCTGCTTGTAGAGAAGAACATAAAACATGTTATTTTCCGTAGGTAGTTGTAGACATGTGCCAGACAAGTGCCCAACTGTTCCAATCCCACCACAGCATAGTTTCTGCTCTGTGATGTTGCGATTTCCATCAGGAATCTGGCCTCTACCTACATTGAAAACGCCACCACATTGCAAGCATCTGGGAACTGGGAACAACTTTGGAACATGCTGCAGGTGTGAAAGGCAGTTTAAATTGTTTAATTAATCTGCTCAAGTTAAATAATTGTGGAAGTATCCTTTTTGAACAAGTATCTACCACTATTTCTGCTGTCAACGAAGTGCTGACCTCACTCAACCTTGTGACCCATAAGTCTGGAATGAATCTTAGTCCACGGCATAATCATAGAACTCAGAACAGTACAGTACAGCGACAGGCCCTTCGGCCCACAATATCCATGGTGAATATGAAGCCAAGTTAAACTAATCTCCTCTGCCTGTATATGATCTATATCCCCTCCATGCACCTGTCTAAAATAGTTTTAAACATCACTATCATATCTGCCTCCACTATACCATGTTAGGGAGAACTTCATCAAATTAGAAATTTAAAAATTCCCAAAATGGAGAATTTTAAGATTCTCAGGCTGCAGAACTTAAAAATTCCCAGAGTTTACAGCCTTCTTCAAAATCTGAAGAAGGGTCCCAACCCGTAACGTCACCTATCCATGTTCTCCAGAGATGCTGCCTGACCCGCTGAGTTACTCCAGCACCGAAGATAGACACAAAATGCTGGAGTAACTCTGCGGGACAAGCAGCATCTCTGGAGAGAAGGAATGGTGACGTTTCAGGTCGAGACCCTTCTTGACTCTCTTTGTTGAAGCAAAAATCAACCATTTTTCCAAAAGGGGGAGCTGTTGCCTTGTGAGGACTGCTATTCACCGTCACCTTTTGTCTTGTTCAACTTTGCGTTTGTGACAAGAAACCCTATCTGCTCCTTCCCCTTGGGAAGATGATAGTATTATTATTTGATGAGCAACAGCAGATCTTATTATTTTAAAGATGGTACCTATATTTAAAATAAATAAGCAGATTTTTTAATTAGTGAGAGCATCAAAGGTTAAGGGAAGAAGGGGTTTAGAGGGAAAGATAGATCAGCCACGATCAATGGGCCGAATGGCATAATTCTGCTCTTATGACATGAAATAAAGTAGCTCCAGTGATAAAGGGAGAGCAATTTATTAATAGTATCCCTTAAAACATCGCTCCTGGTGAGGAGGAATTTCATTATCAGAGGGTGGTGAATCTATAGCATTCATTACCACAGATGGCAGTGGTGGGCCAAGACATTGAAATTTTTAAAGCGGAGATTGACAGGTTCTTGATTAGTAAAGGTGTCAAAGGTTACAGGGAGAAGGCAGGAAAATGGGGGCGAGAGGGAAAAATAGATCAGCCATGATCGAATGGCAGAGTAGACTTGATGGGCCGAATGGCCTAATTCTGCTCCTATGTTTTATGGTGTCCCGTAATCAAATGCAACTTTGAATGTTGCAATCTCTCCTGCTCCCCGAACAAGAAAAACCTCTGCCCCACCAAGATCAGGAACTGAGGCAAGGCCACCAGCATGATCAAGGACCAGTCTTATCCTGGTTACTCCCTCTTCTCCCCTCTCCCGTCAGGCAAGAGGCACAGACATATGAAAACACACACCTCCAGATTTGGGGACGGTTTCTTCCCAGCTGTTATCAGGTAACTTAACCATTGTATCACCAACTAGAGAGGTTCTGATCTCCCATCTACCTCATTGGAGACCCTCAGACCATCTTTAATCAGACTTTACCTTGCTCTAAACATTATTCCCTTTATCCTGTATCTGTACACTGTGGACAGCTTGATTGTAATCATGCACTGACTGGATAGCTCGCAACAAAAAAAGCCCTGCATGGTACCTTGGTACACGTGACAATAAACTAAACTAATGTAGAAGCACAATTCTTGAGTAATTGAGCAGGGGCAGAGAGCTCTGATGATTTTAAATACCTCTATCATAAACAAATCACAGAACACTGATTCATCTGTGTAACAAGTGGAACACGTTTAAAATTTAATAAATAAAGAAAAAAAAGTTGATATAATATTTTAAAAGAAGAATTTTAAAAAGCCAAATACCAAAACATATGCATTAACAAATCCCTCTGCCACAATCAAAACACAGAATGCTGGTAACAAATGGAACAAATCATTTGAAACCTCAATACTTAAACAATAAATTAATTTGTTAAAAGAAGCCATTTTAAATCACATTATCTAAACATGTGCTTTAGCAAATCCCTCTGCCATAATCAAAACCACAGGGTGCAGGTTCATTCAAGTAACCAGTGGAACACATTTAAAATCTCAATGAATATAGATAAAACCATTTGATAAAATAACTTAAAATAATACATTTTAAAAGGCAAGTCCTGCTAAAACAATCAAAACACATAATGCAGTCAACAAATAGAACACAGAATTTAAATAGCAATAAAGATTTTGAAAATATGATCTAATACTTTAAAAAAAAATGGAAACGTGCATTAGCAAAATACAGGAACACAATTAAAACACAAATTGCAGATTCATCCAGATAACAAATGGAACACAAGTTTTAAAACAGGAATAAATAAAGATAAATGATTTGCTCGAAATGCATTAAAATATATATTTTTAACGGCAAAACACTAGTAAATACATCGTGGTTTTGCAAGATTAGTCTTATAGGCTTTGCTGGATTGCTAAGTACTGATCGCATGCTGGTTTTGTGCTTACAATGGAAGGTTTGAGCCACTATACCAGCAGCAAGCAGCATTGCAGCTGACTCACACATCGTTGCAGCTGCTGCAGATCCCAGGCTGCACAGCACCGTTGCACCCACACCACCTCAGTGTCTACCTCCACCTGAGCGGGCAGCCAATCGCAAACTGCCTTCCTCTGGGATAGACCCTTGCCACAAAATAGTTCAAACAAAGAACCAACGCTTTAACAGATTGTTTCTCCTCTAAGACTCGTGAAATCTTTTCAGAAACAGGATGATTTTTCCCCTTTGAGGTGTTTTTGGGGTCCATGCCAATTTATGTCGCAGATGGGTTTGTGTGGAGGAGGGATACATTGGCAGTTGTGCGTGAGGCGGGGTGGAATCTATAAATAACAGCAGAGCCGGCACTAGGACATTCAGTGTGTCCAGCGCCTGCTGTGTGTTGTGTGTGTGTACGCGCCTGACTGACTGACTACAGATGTGGGTGACTACAGACTTTACTCTGCTTGTTAAATATGTACTAGTTAAGTAGAGCTCTGCCATGTAAAACTAACTCAACGCTTATTTTCTCAAACTACAAGTATTGTTTCCTCAAACTGCAAGTAGCACTGTTATCTCAATTTTCCATGCATCTTAAAGCCCATTTTCAGTGTAACTAACATTCATTTATTTAACCTAGATGGTCTTAATTTTGGAAATAAAACAGCCTAGTTATGTAGTCGCATGGTGCGTGTGTTAGGAGTTAGCTTTATGCACTTTATATTCTTAAAATAGTGCTTCAAATTATTGTTTTATGCTCTGCACAAGGCATTTGTTAAGAAACATTTACTTTGAAGAATATCAATTTAAAATGTGTCCCAGTTTCTAATGTATTTGTAGTGCAATTAACTAATTAGTCTGTTACTGTTTATTTGTGGTAGATTTGCTTTGCAGTTAACAGTAATTAATCTTGCTATTTTCTGCTTTAGTGTTAAAATCAGTAAGAGCCTTTTTTTAATGATGTTGCTGTTACATTTTGTTAAGAATATTTTTAGATTATGTGAATTCATAGTGGGGCAGCTGTATAGTAATGAAGTTTTAAAAGTGCAATTTGTAATGGGATTTAAGGTTATAGTATTGTGTTGGTGCATGACCTACTTCGTGTTTGTGTGGTGATTTGATCTAATCAGTTTAATATTTAACAAAACCCCAAAATGTTGAATTAGTAAAATTAGAAATTTTGTTTTTAATTCAATGTGAGATGCGTAACATTTCTGACATCCATGTGGGTTTGAAGGCATTTTGAGTTCCTTAACGACTTGTTGGTGCTAACATTTGGGAACATCCAGAAATTAAAATCCACAATTTATATTAAGTTGATAAGGAAATTACACAGGGTATCAAGATGGTAACAGATTGTTAAATGTACATCAATAGACAATAGATGCAGGAGTACACCAGCACCACCATTCAACGTGATCGTGGCTGATCATCCCCAATCAGTACCCCGTTCCTGCCTTCTCCCAATATCCACTGGGGATTTTCATAACTTTGTTTTTATTAAAAGCCAATCAATAAGCATTGTTGGAATGAATTTTATACTACGTACTCAAAGTTTTGGTGCATGGTATGTGGGTTGAAGTTGATGACGAGGAAGGGGATGAACGGTTTGGTTAAATGGCAACGATTAGTGCTCCAGACATCCACAGACATTCTCTTGAACTAGTTTGCTACAATGCTGAGAACTCTATTTTTCTACTATTACTATTTTTCCCTTTGGTCTACCTATTGCACGAGTTTGACTTTAATGTATTTGTGTATAGTATTATCTGATTGGGTGCCATGCAAAGTGAAACTTTTCACTGAACCTCGGTACATACGACAATAAA
The DNA here is from genome assembly GCF_028641065.1 of Leucoraja erinaceus. NCBI lineage: Eukaryota > Metazoa > Chordata > Chondrichthyes > Rajiformes > Rajidae > Leucoraja > Leucoraja erinaceus. Next base: position 711,810 of record NC_073389.1, on the reverse strand, counting down.
CCTGAGGTAGACACAAAGTGCTGGAGTAACGAAGTGTCGGGCAGCATCTCGGGAGAAAGGATGGGTGAAGTTTTGGGCCGGGACCCTTCTTCAAACAATAAACCCAAATCATTGTTCGAGGAACAAATGTCTGAAGAAGGGTTCTGACCCAAAAGGTCTCCTATCCATTTTATCCAAAGAAGCTGCCTGACCCGCTGAGTTACTCCAGGGCTTTGCGTCTATCTCCATTATGTGGATGAAGTGGGCATAATATTTTCTGCAAACAGGCCAACTTTGGTATTAGACATGAATTTGCTCAAATTGATTTGAGTAGGTTGTTTGCAGGCAGAATGTCTGTAAAGTGGGATGCTTTTAAATGTGTGACAGGTGTTCAGGCCATGCAAGTTCCTGTTAAAGTGAGAGGCAAGGCAGGTGGGAGTAAGGAAGCTTGAATGATGAGATAAATTGAGGCTCTGGTCAAAAAGGAGGCATGGGTCAAGTACAGGCAACTGGGAACATGTGAAGGAGTTTTGGGAACAGAAGCATAAGGGGCAGGAGAGCCCTGGGTGATAAGATTAAGGGAAATCCAGAGATTTTATGTACATTCAGGGAAAGAGGGGAACTGGAGAGAGTAGAATCCCTCAAACCCAAGGGGCCATCTCTGTGGAGCTGTAGGAGGTGGGCAAGGTCCTCAATTAGTATTTCTTTGTTTTTACTGTGGGGAAAGGTATGAAGATTGGAGAACTTGGGATGGTTAATGGAGATGTCTCGAGGGCAGTCCATATTACAGTCAAGGAGGTGCTGGGGTGTATAAATCTCCTGGGCCTGATCAGATATATCTGATGCCACTGGGAGGCAAGGGAACAAATTGCAGGCACCCTGGCTGAGATACATGAATTATCATTAGACATGGGTGAGGTGCCAGGAGAGTGGCTAATGTTGTGCCTCTATTTAAGAAGGGCTGCAAGGAAGAGCTGGGGAACTATAGATCAGTGAGGCTAACATCTGTGGTGGACAAGTTACTGGAGAGGCGGCAGTGTGGCGCAGCGGAAGAGTGCTGCCTTACAGCGCTTGCAGCCCCAGAGACACGGGTTCGATCCTGACTCTACGGGTGCTGTCTATTTGGTGTTTATTCATTCTTCATGTGACCTGTGTGAATTTTTTCCGAGATCTTTGCTTTCCTCAACACACAACAAAGACGTACAGGTTTGTAGGATAATTAGCTTGGTATAAGTGCACATTGCCCCTAGTGAGTGTTAATAATAACAGTAATAATAATAATAATATATTTTATTGTCATTGCATGTCAGTGCAACAGTTAGTACGCAGCTTCAACCGATGTAAAAGTAAAATAAATAAATAAGCTGTGTGTCGTGGTCATCCGAGGGAGACAGTCCAGGGGGGGATGGGGGGCACTCGGCAGGGCCGGTTCAGAGCCGCTATAGCTCTGGGAATAAAGCTGTTTCTGAGTCTGGAGGTTCGGGCGTAGAAGGCCTTGTAACGTCTGCCGGAGGGAAGTAGTTCGAACAGTCCGTTACTGGAGTGTGAGGAGTCTTTATGGATGCTGACGGACTTCCTGAGGCACCGCGTGTGGTAGATGCCCTCCAAGGCTGGTAGCTGTGTCCCAATGATCCTCTGCGCTCTGTGGGCGACACGCTGAAGAGCTCTCCTCTCTGGATGGAAAATTGCCTTGATGGAAGGAAGCAGAGGGTGATGGTGGAAGGCTGCTTGTTGGATTGTAGGTCTGTGACTAGTGGTGTGCCTCGGGGATCAGTGCTGGGCCCATTGCTGTTTGTGGTTTACATCAATAATTTGCATGAGAATTTGGAAGGCATGATTAGTAAGTTTGCAGATGAAATTAAAGTGGGAGGTATTGTAGATCAAGATGGTTATCGTGATTAGTTGGGCAGGCGAGCTGAGAAATGGTTGATGGAGTTTTATGTAAATATGTTTGAGGTATTTCATTTCCAGAAGTGAAACTATGGCAGGGCCCACAGTGAATGGTAGGGCTCTGGGGAGTGTTGAGCAGAGGGATCTAGATGTGCAGGAAGATAGCTCCCTGAAAGCAGTTGCTGGTAGATAGGATGGTTAAAAAGGCTTTTGATACATTGGCCTTCTGTCAGGCTATTGAGTATGAAAGATGGAATGTTATTGCAGTTGTACAAGATATCGGTGAGGCTGCATTTAGAGTATTGTGTTCAGTTTTTGTCATGCTGCTGAGGTAGGTTTAGTTGGAAAGAGTGCAGTGAAGACTTGCGGGAATGTTGCCAGGACTCAAGGGCCTGCAGGCTAGGACTATTCCTTGGAGCACAGGGGGTCATGGTCATGAGGGGAATAAATATGTGAATGCAGTCTGTTACCCAAGGTAGGGGAATCAAGAACCAGAGGACATGGGTTTAAGGTGAGAGTGGAAAGATTCAATAGGTACCCGAGGGGCAATCTTTTCACGCTGAGAGTGGTGGGTATATGGGACAAGCTTCCAGAGGAGGTAGTTGAGACGGGTGCTATAACATTTAAGACAAACCTGTTGGAGGAAACTGGAGCATCCGGAGAAAACCTATGCGGTCATAAAAAAATGTACAAACTCATTTTAGACAGCACCCATATTAGGATGGAACCCGGCTCTCTGGTGCTAGTGAACAGCAACTCTACTGCTGCGCTGCCCAGGACTGGTCCTGTGCTGTAGGACTCTGACGGTTAGGAAGATGGTAAAATGGATATCGGGAAAGGTCTAAAGTTTGAAAGTAAAATGGCAAACTAGTAGGTACAATCCACACATGGAAAAGCAAGTATTTGTTAATTTTTTAAGAGTGTGATGTGGTCAATACAGAATACTGTGACTAATGTTAAAGAGGGAACTGCAGATGCTGGAGAATCGAAGGTTACACAGAAAAGCTGAAGAAACTCAGCGGGTGCTGCAGCAGCATCTATGGAGCGAAGGAAATAGGCAACGTTTCGGGCCGAAACCCTTCTTCAGACTGATCAGGGGTGGGGGTGGGTGGGGACAAGAAAGGGAAAAGGAGGAAGGGGAGGAGACAGCAAGGACTAACAGAATTGGGAGAAGTCGATGTTCATGCCCCCGGGGTGCAGACTCCCCAAACGGAATATGAGGTGCTGTTCCTCCAATTTCCGGTGCTGCTTGCTGTGGCCATGGAGGAGACCCAGGACAGAGAGGGCGGAGTGGGAGGGGGAGTTGAAGTGCTGAGCCACCGGGAGGTCAGCTTGGTTATTGCGGACCGAGCGGAGGTGTTCGGCGAAACGATCGCCCAACCTCCGCTTGGTCTCACCGATATAGATCTGCTGACATCTAGAGCAGCGGACGCAATAGATGAGGTTGGAAGAGATGCAGGTAAACCTCTGTCGCACCTGGAACGATTGCTTGGGTCCCTGAAAGGAGTTGAGGGGGGAGGTAAAGGGACAAGTGTTGCATCTGCTGCGGCCGCAAGGGAAAGTGCCCGGGGAGGGGGTGGACCGAGAGGGAAGGGAAGAATTGACAAGGGAGTTATGGAGGGAGCGGTCTTTGCGGAAGGCAGATATGGGGGGAGATGGGAAGATGTGGCCAGTAGTGGGGTCACGTTGGAGGTGGCGAAACTGACGGAGGATTATTTTTTGTATGTGATGGCTGGTGGGGTGAAAGGTGAGGACTAGGGGGACTCGGCCCTTGTTGCGAGTGCGGGGATGGGGAGAGAGAGCAGTGTTGCGGGGTATGGAAGAGACCCTGGTGCGAGCCTCATTTATGCCGAACACCTCCGCTCGGTCCGCAATAACCAAGCTGACCTCCCGGTGGCTCAGCACTTCAACTCCCCCTCCCACTCCGCCTCTGACCTCTCTGTCCTGGGTCTCCTCCATGGCCACAGCGAGCAGCACCGGAAATTGGAGGAACAGCACCTCATATTCCGTTTGGGGAGTCTGCACCCCGGGGGCATGAACATCGACTTCTCCCAATTCTGTTAGTCCTTGCTGTCTCCTCCCCTTCCTCAGCTCCCCTGCTGTCTCCTCCCACCCTCCAGCCTTCCGGCTACTCCTCCTTTTCCCTTTCTTGTCCCCACCCACCCCCACCCCTGATCAGTCTGAAGAAGGGTTTCGGCCCGAAACGTTGCCTATTTCCTTCGCTCCATAGATGCTGCTGCACCCGCTGAGTTTCTCCAGCTTTTCTGTGTAACCATACTGTGACTAATGGTGTTCAAACCCTGAAAATTAGAATGCAGATTAAACATTTAATTATAATAGAATTTGCCTTTAAGGTTTCCATAGAGGTGGTCATAGAAGTTGTTAAGAGAACACAGTAACTTGTAGAAGATGCTGCTAAGACTGCAGCTGGCATACATCACTATTTTGAGAACATCATTATAAAAATTATATAATATGAAATAGTGCCATCTCTAAACAACATGTTCATTTACATCTCTGACAGAGCACATAAATGCATGAATTATAATTTTTTAAAAAATTGACTCTTCCTCTTAGTCTAGGATTAAAAGGATGCACCTTTAGAAAGGAGATGAAACATAGAAACATAGGTGCAGGAGTAGGCCATTCGGCCCTTCGAGCCTGCACCGCCATTCAATATGATCATGGCTGATCATCCAACTCGGTATCCTGTACCTGCCTTCTCTCCATACCCCCTGATCCCTTTAGCCACAAGGGCCACATCTAACTCCCTCTTAAATATAGCCAATGAACTGGCCTCAACTACCTTCTGTGGCAGATAATTCCACAGATTCACGACTGTGTGAAAAATGTTTTTCTCATCTCAGTCCTAAAAGAATGTATTTAGGCAGAGGATAGTGGATCTGTGGAATTCATTGCCACAGTTGGCTGTGGAGGCCAAGTCTCTGGGTAATTTTAAGATTGAGATTGACAGTGCTTGAATGGTATGGGTGTCGGAGGATATGGGAAGGCAGGAGACTGGGGTTGAGGGAAAGACAGATCAACCATAATTGAATGGTGGCGTGGACTAGGATGAATAGCCTACTTCTGCTCCCATGACTTATGAAGATATTAGTAAATCATGCAAAATTTTAAATTCCACATGGAAATTGTTTCCACGGAAGTTTCTCCCAGAAAGGGTTGAAACGAGATTTGTTGCTTGTTGTAAGGGCAAATCAAACGAGCTGGGTGAGGTACAGTCTCAGAATGGATGCACAATTAGTCTGAGAAGCGCTTCAGGTTCAAAACAATGTGCTGGAGGAACTCAGCAGGTCAGGCAGCATCTGTGGAAGGAATGGACTGACAATGTTTTGGGTCAGGAGCTTTCTTTAGACTTCTGCAGAAGTGTCACGATCTGATACGCCACCCATCCTTTCCCTCCACAGATGCTGCCTGACCTGCTGAGTTCCTCCAGCACTTTGTTTTATTCAACATTCCAGCGCCTGCAGTTCTTTGAATCCAAACACCTCGGGCAGTTGAGACCGACAATAAATTGAAATGCAAAAGTACATGTCCAAAGATAGGAAAACTTTAGAGGCATGTGTGGCACACACAGGGAAGTATGACTAGATTGTGCATCTTGGTCAGCATGGCTGAGTTGGGCTGAAGGGCCTGCTTCTGTTCTGTCTCCTGGGAACCCGAAGCTTGTTGCGTTAAGGCTGTTGGACTTGTATCAGTGCTGGTTCTTTGGAGCAAGGTAAAACAAATTCAAAACCTTTCACACTGAACAAATTCAGTTCAATGTGCAAGTATGATATTCTGAGGGTAGGATTCTAATCAATTAATGTCCAATAAATTGTGATTTCAAGCAGCATTTGACTAAATGTGCTATTGTTTCTGCGTTTAGACAATACTCTGGAGTAGGCCATTCGGCCCTTCGAGCCAGCACCGCCATTCAATGTGATCATGGCTGATCATCCCCAATCAGTACCCCGTTCCTGTCTTCTCCCCATATCTCCTGACTCCGCCATTTTTAAGAGCCCCATCTAGCACTCTCTTGAAAGTATCCAGAGAACCGGCCTCTGAGGTAGAGAATTCCACACTCAATTCTCTGTGAGAAAAAGTGTTTCCTCATCTCCGTTCTAAATGGCTTGCCCTTTATTCTTAAACTTTGGCCCCTGGTTCTGCACTCCACCAACATTGGGAACATGTTTCCTGCCTCTAGCATGTCCAAACCCTTAATCTTATGTTTCAATAAGATTACCTCTCATCCTTCTAAACTCCAGAGTATACAAGCCCAGCCGCTCCATTCTCTCAGCATATGACAGTCCCACCATCCTGGGAATTAACCTTGTAAACCTATGCTGCACTCCCTCAATAGCAAGAATGTCCTTCCTCAAATGAGGGGACCAAAACTGCACACAATACTCCAGTTGTGGTCTTACTAGGACCCTACACAACTGCAGAAGGACCTCTTTGTTCCAATACTCAAGTCCTCTTGTTATGAAGGCCTTCACTGCCTGCTGTACCTGCATGCTTACTTTCATCGACTGATGAACAAGAACCCCCAGATCCTGTTGTACTTCCACTTTTCCAAACTTGACACCAGTTGGATGATAATCTGCCCTCTTGTTTTTGCTGCCAAAGTGGATAACCTCACATTTATCCAATCTGCCCACTCACCCAACCTGTCCAAGTCACCCTGCATTCTCATAGCATCCTCCTCACAGTTCACACTGCCACTTAGCATTGACATCTGCAAATTTGCTAATGTCTGATCATTTCTAGCTGTGAAACTATCACAGCAATTGTTTCCTTTGGCTGCACTTCCTACATCAGTAGTTTAGAGATACAACATGGAAACTTCAGTCCGCAAAGTCCACGCTGATCATTGATCACTAGTTCTATGTTATTCCACTTTGTCATCCACCCCCTAGACGCTAGGGGCAATTTATAGAGGTAAATGTGCCTGCAAGCCCGCACATCATTGGGATGTGTGAGGAAAACCAGAGCACCCAGACGGAACCCACGCGTTCACAAGGAGAATGTGCAAATGTCGACTACATAGTCAAAATGGCCCAACGGAGGATGTACATCTTGTTGCATTTGAGGAAACACAATCTGCCACACGCAATGATGGTCCAGTTTTATACTGCCATCATAGTCTCCTCATCTTCTCCATCATGGTCTGGTTTGGCTCGGCCACCAAGCACAACATCCGGAGGCTGCAGTGCATCGTTCGATCAGCCGAGTAGGTTGTTGGCTGCAACCTTCCCCCCCCCCCCCCCCCCCCCCCCATCGTCAAACTGGACACTGCAAGGGCCAGGAATCATCTCTGACCCTGGCCACAAACTCTTTGAATCACTTCCCACTGGAAGGCAACTCCGGACTGTCAAAGCTGCTAGAGCCTGACATAAACAACTTTTTTCCACAAGCAGTAGCTCTACTCAACAGCCAAAAGTCTGTAGCCTAATTTTGATTTGGTATTTTATTTCATTCTTCACATGTTTAAATTATAATATTTTATTTTTAATTGTCTACTGTATGCCGTGTTACTTGCGAGCAAAGCACCAAGGCAAATTCCTTGTATGTATGCATATTTGGCTACTAAAATGTATTCAATTCAATTGACAGCACCTGAGGTCAGGATCGAACCCGGACCTCTGGTGCTGTGAGGCACCAGCTGTGCCACTGATTACTCATATTTTTAAATGTAGTTTCAAAGTTTTTTTAGTGGTCGTAAAGGTGTGATAATCACTATATAAATACATAACATACTACTTTATAATACAACCTCTCATTGTAAGGTGATTTATGGAGTCACCTCAAATTGTTTTTCATTTGTTAAACCTGCTTTGAGAATCTCCGTAGTTTTGTGACTAAAAGGGAGCAAAATTCACTTTTGCCATTTTAATTATTTTTTGGAAGCCGCTGACTGATTGCAGTAATTGATTAGGTTTCTTTTGACCCACAACACTTTAATAACTATTGTCAAGGTACCCTGACATGAACTTGAATGACCCTGTTGGTTATTTGCAGTGTCGTATTGTACTGTGTAACAAATTCTATTGACTTTGTAAATAGAGCGTTTGGGCAAGTGCCTGTTCAGTGCATTGGCCACAGTAGTTGCTGTTCGCTTATCCTGGTTGGGCATTTGCTGAAAGTTCAATATTTTAAAAATGGCAAAGGGTTATCATTGTTAAAACACATCTAAATTAAATTTCAATCTATCCTTGATTAATGCAGGAATGTTTGCTGCAAATCCTTTTAGTTTGGGGATAGTGTGGAAGCTGGCCCTTCGGCCCACAGAGTCCATGCCGACCAGCAATCTCCCCTTACACTAGCACTATCCCACACACAAGGGACAATTTACAATCTTTTACCAAAGCCAAATAACCTAGGTAGGTTGTGAGTAAACCGAAGCACCTGGAGAAAACCCACATGATCACAGCAAGAACATACAAACTCCATACAGACAGTACCCATAGTCAGGATCGAACCCAGGCTCTACTGCTGCACCACTGTGCCACTCTAACCTAACTTCCTTAATCACTTCATAAGCGTGACAAAGTGTCCTGACCCAAAAATCCCCTGTCCATTCCCTCCACAGATGTTGCCTGAGCCCTTTGTGTTTTATGCAAAATGGTATCTACAAGTCCTTGTGTCTCAGCCACTGGTGCCCATGCTGAAAGTTTTAAATACTTCACTGTCAACTCAATTTTGTAGTAGCTCCCCCCCCCCCCCCACCACGGATCAATAAATTTAAATTAGAGGAATTAGCTAAGACTGCAGATGCTGGAATCTTGAACAAAACAGCTGGAGGAACTCGGAGTCAGGTGGCACCTCTGGAAGGATATGGACAGTAGATGTTTTAGTTTGGGATCCTTCAGGCTGATGAAGGGACCTAACCCCAAATGTCATCAGTCCATTCCCTACCACATGTTGTATAAGAAGGAACTGCAGATGCTGGTTTACACGGAAGATAAGCACAAAACACTAGTGTAACTCTGCTGTTACACAAAAAAGCTGGAGAAACTCAGCGGGTGCAGCAGCATCTATGGAGCGAAGGAAATAGGCAATGTTTCGGGTGTAACTCTGCTCTTGAGTTGCCTTGACCTGCTGAGTACCATCACACCTTGGTTTGGGAACGGCTCTGCCCATAGCTGCAAGCAATTGATGAGTTGTAGATGTAGCCCAGTCCATCACACAGACTAGGCTCTCCACCATTGACTCCATTCCTTCTCATTGCAGAAGCTTAAACGTGTACCACTGGACTCAGGAACAGCTTCTTCCCCTCTGTTATCAGATTTCTGAATGGTCCTTCCATAAGCTAGGGTGCTGTCCAACTCATCTCTACCTCATTGGCTTGGCTTTGTCCCCAATGTGGACATTGGACTTTATCTATGGAACTGACACTATAATTACGGCGGCAGGCGCGGGCACACCGCGACGCCCTGTGTCTCCCTTTCAAGGGAGATGCTAAAAATGCATTTCGTTGTCTCTGTACTGTACACTGACAATGACAATAAATTGAATCATTTCATTTCATTTCATAATGATGAGAACTATGATCTGCATCTTGTGTTTTCCCCTTTGGTCCACTTATTGTACCTGTATTTGTCTTTATTATATTTGTGTATAATATCACATCCAATTAGATAACATGCAAACCACAACTGTTCACTGTACCTTGGTACACGTTACAATAATACACTTAAGCCTGGATTGTAAAGTTAATGATTTGATCCTCTCTGAAAGATGACTATTTGGCATTTATGTTATGTTCTTTCATGAAGTCATGACAAATAACAGTAGATGTGGTATAATTATTTTTTTTGTTTTCTCACCAGCCGATTGAAATCCAAAGACTCAGTATGACAGACAGTAAAGCCACTAGTGTGTTGACCTGGGATCAAGTCAGCAGTTTGAATGATGTTCTTACCGAAGTGGTCTTTATTCACGGGCGAGGCAACTTTCCAACACTGGAAGTCAGGCTGAAAGACGTGGTTAAGATTGTGCGATGCCGGCTCTTTGAAAGTGGTATTCCAGTGCGTGATGTGCGTCTGAATGGGTCAGCAGCCAGCCATGTCCTGGTGAAGGATAATGGGTTAAACTACAAAGATTTGGACCTGATCTTTGGTGTTGATCTACCAGGAGAAACCGAATTCCAGTTGGTAAAAGACGTGGTCCTGAGTTGCCTGCTCGAGTTTCTTCCCGAAGGCGTCAACAAGGAACGCATCACGCCGCTAACGCTCAAGGAGGCTTACGTGCAAAAGATGGTGAAGGTTTGCACGGATACTGACCGCTGGAGTTTAATCTCTCTCTGCAACAACCATGGAAAGAACATAGAGTTGAAATTTGTGGACTCCCTAAGACGTCAGTTTGAGTTCAGTGTTGACTCTTTCCAAATCATCTTGGACTCCCTCCTGTTTTACTACGACTACTCTGAGAACCCAATGAGCGAGCACTTTCACCCAACAGTGATTGGAGAAAGTGTGTACGGGGACTTTGAGGAAGCATTAGGTCACCTCAGGAATACCCTAATTGCGACCAAGGCTCCAGAGGAGATCAGAGGTGGGGGACTGCTGAAGTACTGCAACCTTCTGGTGAGAGAGTTCAAGCCCACCAGTGAAGAGGTGATCAAGTCCCTGGAGAGGTACATGTGCTCTCGTTTCTTCATAGACTTCCCGGACATCACGGAGCAGCAGAGAAAGATGGAGGTGTACCTCCAGAACCACTTCATCGGCGAGGAGAAGAGTAAGTACGACTACCTCATGATACTGAGGAGCGTGGTGAACGAGAGCACTGTCTGTCTGATGGGGCACGAGAGGCGCCAGACTCTCAACTTGATCAGCCTCTTAGCACTCAGGGTGCTGGCGGAGCAGAACATCATCCCTAATGTCACCAATGTGACCTGTTACTATCAGCCTGCCCCCTACGTCAGCAACGGCAACTTCAGCAACTACTATGTAGCCCACAGCACCACCTCCTACCAACAGTCGTACCCTACCTGGCTCCCATGCAACTAATAAGCAATGCTATGTTCACACTTGACTGGTGTGCCGGCCGATGTCCTTCCCATTGCCTGGATGGTTTCTTTCATTGACGGTAACTGAGATGGGAGTGTACCCTGTGGCTGTTGTACATGTTCCGTGAATTAAATTGCAATGGCAATACAAGGATAACACACACACTAATTTTATGCTGTGTGGGGGGGGGGTGGGTGGGGGGGGAAGAGAAAAATCCAAGTGGCACTACAGTGTGTGACGTGTATTGTCAAAGAGGCATTACAACACTAGCAAGAGTCCCTATAGTACACTGTGTCATGCTTGGCTGGGAAAGCCACTCTTTTTTGCTTTCAACAAAAGAGTTCAAAAAGAATGTTAATCCTTCACGGTGTGTTCAGGGGGAAAATAAAATGTTTAATAAAAAAAATACCAGCGGTTTTCAAGACACTGCACTAAGAGGGATGGATCAAAAAGCTTCATCTATTGGTAAACAAGTGAAGGGATGCACTCTGCACATTATCAAAAACATTTTTGTTTAATCGGCCACAGAGATAGGGATTTGAAGCCTATTACACTCATTTCAATTGAAGATTGACAGTTTCTGAAGAGAATATGGGAAGGAAATATTTGTGTTAGTCAGAGAGAAAAGAGAATTGGTCTTTTGGGGCTATTAAGCTCCAAAGCAACTTAGAAACCAAATTGCAGGCACGGCACTGTTTTGGTTGGGTAATTTGCACATAAGCTACTGGAGTTTGAAGAAATTTATAATCCAAGTTGAATAAATAACAAATATTTTTCATTTGAGGAATTGAGTAAATCTTTTTTGTTAAAACATTTTAAATTTTCAAACGGTAGCATTCCTTTAATTGTACAAAACTAGTCAGCGCTGGGTGCTAGATAATCTAATACCAATTTAGTTCATGTTTGTGACATTGCAGCTTCAGTTTGGGTGATTAGAATTATATTTTTGGTACTGAAAATCAACCTTATGCCTTTTGTTGATTTTGCACCATAAGAATTTTTTTTCATTTGGCTGCTTGCATGAGCCTTTTTAATCTAAGCCACATTCCCAGTCAATGGAAATATACTGAAGCTAGTCTACCCTTCCCCAGGTCAGTAAAGCTGGCTTTAGAAAGCTATGGTGTCTACGAGTGTTAGGATTTTTGTTCCATGCCCTTTGTTCAGAGTATACAGGGGTAAGGATGAAATGCACAAATTCCAGGTTTGAAGACTGTCGGTACAGTTATTTGGCTGTCAATAGCTTTGTTTGCAGAATAAAGAAATATAGATTTTTCTAGGCCAATCTCTTGCAGCAAACATTTTGTTATGGTAACACTGAGTTCCAGTCTATTTCTCTGGAAAATTGCTGATGAGAAAAATTATCCTTTTAATGGAATTGTATGACTTTGAGTCTGTCTTGGGAACTGATGCATTCAAGGTAACTTGATGGAAGATTTATTTCGCACTCTACAGGACTAAAAGTTTGGGTTATTCATTTGTTTGCATTACGTATAATCTGTCTTTGTTGCCTATCTTGAAACCCCCATGGGTGTAGAAATCCGTAGCATTGTATTGATCAGCTGACATTGTCTTTTTTTTAAACACTGGAAAAGATTTACATTAGAAAAATGCATTGATCTTAAGAAATATGCAAACTAGAAATTATTTTGTTTGGCAGATCAAATTAAAATTAACATCAGGAAATATCTTCAGTGTTTAAAGATGAGCTTATAAAGAGTGTACTATAGCACAGTGTACTATTGGTAAGACCTGGTCTGTGAGACTTCATTACACTAATAGGGTGATACATTGTAGTCAGTCCAGATTCATTGTGAACATAGTATTGCTGTACTTTAAATGCAGCGGAGGGGGAAAGATCATTGGCAATTTATACCTTTTTAATAAAAATTGTATGCTGACCTTTTCCAAACACCAGCTCTGGAATAAATGGAACTGAAAATAGAAGCTAGAACTTTGCAACGGGAAAGGAACATTTATTTTAAGATTTATTTTTGAAACTCGTACCAAGGGTGTGAGAAATAAAACTGAAGTTTTGTGTTAACTTCAAGGTGAAATAGCCCTGGAGTTCAGGGCCCCAGCAAAATGAATTGAAGTGAATTATGCAAAATATTTGTATTGCAACATCAGTCACTGAAGTATTGTCAATGGGGTTTTGGCAGTGAATCCTGCTTTGAATTGTGTATGTGAAAGGGAATGTGCCCGATATGTCTAGAACATGTTTGGCATATGGAAAATGGAGGAGGCTGTGAAATTTTAAACTCTTTAGATTCTCTTGCACTGGGATTGCTGCATATTGCTGGCTGCCCTTGCCCATGTAATGAACGACACAGGCAGCAAAGGTCTTCCAAACTCTTGCACTGTTTGGTGAGGGTGTTAATGAATTATGCAACCAAACCTGTCCTCTAAATAAACACCAAGTATGCACTTTCTGAGTCACGAGCTAGTGAACTGAATTGGAAATATTGCAGGAGAGAGTGGAAGGGAAACTCTGAGGTTAGATAAGGGATAACATTGCACAGATAGTCAAATCTAGGACATTTCTGGTTTGGTCATCACACAGCAGTCAATATACAACATCATCACATTTTGAGAGCACTTTATAATGCGTTTCATTTGTCTGGGTGACCACAAGTGTGCTCTGTATTGAGGGTGCATTTAATATTAGGGTGCAATTAATATTAGATGTAGTCAAGTGAGATATGAATGTGTTCAGGATCTGTAAGTACTGGGTGTGAATTGTACACACTGGTTCTTGTGGGAGTGTACGATTGTTTGGGTTTTAAACCCCTCGACCAGTTGTTATCCTGTAACTCCAAGCAGGAGGATAAAATAAGGATCGATCTCAACCCATTTTCTTCTGTTTTGTGGTGGGGTTGGTAAGGCATGGATGTTGGGACTGGGATCTCTAGAGTTAAAGCTGTATTTTTATTTTCAGATTTACCGAGCTGTTATTGGCAGTGTTTGTAAGATTAAAAAATATATATTTGTTTTCAGATTGTAATGCTGCTGTACATGCTTTGTACAAACCAAAGAACCTGTAGACATTTGGTCTGTATTTGACAATAAAGACTACCTGATGAAAGGCTGGCTCTGTCATTTTATTTTGGGCGATCAGCAATTTTATTTGACTTGCAACTCTTGAAGTGATTTACAGCAATGGGACATGGGCAGAAGAGGACCGGCCCTAAACGTTTCCTATGTTCTACAGAGATGCTGTCTGATCTGCTGAGTTACTCCAGCACTTTGTCTTTTTTGTAAGCCAGCATCTGCAGTTCCTTGTTTCTGAAAGCGAATGAATGATTGATACATTCTCACATGTAACAGTGATATTCTCTGTTTTGCATATCTTACGCAAAGTATGTAAAGCGTTGCCACTTATAGGATGCTGGCAAAGACACAAAGTGTTCAATGTACTCCAATGGTCCTGCTTTATTGACAGATACAAAGTGCTGGAGTAATTCAGTGGTAAGGCAGCATCTCTGGAGAAAATGAATGTGTCAGACCCTTCAAATTTGCATGTCCAAGGTTGGGGAAGCACTGGATTATTTTGTGTGTTGTTTTTAAGTTTGGTTTATTGTCATGCGGACAGAGGTACAGTGGAGCTTTTTTCTGCCTGACACCCAGGTTTAGTCCTGACCTCGGGAGCCGTCTGTGTGGTGTTGGGATGTTCTCCTTGGGACCGCGTGGGTTTCCTCTAGGTGCTCAGGTTTCCTTGCTCTCATCCCAAAGACTTGTGGGGTTGTAGGTTAATTGGCTTCTATAAATTGCCCCCAGTGTGTAGGGAGTGAATGCAAAAGTGGGACAACATTGTGCTAATGTGAAGGGGTGATTGGTGGCCGGCATAGACTCGATGGGCTGAAGGGCCTGTTTCTATGCTGGATGTTTCAATCGGTTTGAATCAAAGTCTGGATGGCTCGAGCTTGATAAATTACTGGCAAATAATTGTAATTTTGTAGAAATATTTTGTGAGGAATGGAATTAAAGTTGTCAGTTTGCAAAGAAGTTCACCGAAAGAAAGTTCCTGACGTGAAACTGCACTGATCCATGTTCTCCAGAGATGCTACTGGACCTGAGGTACTCCAGCATTGTGCTATTGCAAAGAATACCACTTTTTTTCTGAAACTAGTTGCCTTCTGCTGTCCAGGTCCAAACTCTAGAATCCACTCCAACTGTTTAATGTCGTTTGTGATTTACAGAAGGACACAAAGTGTTGGAGTAACTCAGCGGGTCGGGCAACATCATGGATTGGTGCTGTTTTGGGAGTCTACCCTGCCATTCAATCTGGCTGATCTATATCTCCCTCCTAACCCCATTCTCCCCATATCCTTTATCCTTGATCCCTGTACTAATCAAGTTTGTGGGGGAGAGGGTGGAGAAAGTAAAACCAGGTAACGGAGTCAGGACAGTGGCAGGTAATGGGTCGACATTGGCAAAGGGGATATATTGATAGCAGATGTTTGGAACAAAGGCCTGAGATGCAAGGAACAGGTATGAGACTGGTTTGAAGAGTTGCATATTGTGAAGCCAGTGTAGCAGGCGGAGTGGGTAAAATGGGTGTTTCTGTCCTAAAAACCCTTTAACTGTCAGTGTTTTTTTTTCCTGATCTAGACTTTTAACAACTTAAAACGACCCTTGTACAAATTCAAGTTCTTAATTTACAAAAGTGGTAACGATGTCAAATGTTGGTGCTAATAATGTTTAGTGCAACTTTGTTTGCACTCTGACTGGAATCCAATGCTCTGCGTGAATGTTCTAAATCGGGGTGGGCAACCTACGGCCCCCGCAGGCGTGTGTTTTTTCCCGTATTCATCCATCCCGCAGACTTCCATCATCTCCGGTACCTCCGAGGCCGCGGCGTGCAGGCGAGGTGACGCAAGGAGGCCTGTACTGGCGTCCACAATGGCGGAGGCACCGAGCTCGGACGATGCATGGCCGCGCACCTTCTGTGTCTGTGGCCCGCCATCCGCTCACACACATGGGCCCTGGCCCCTATACAGAACAAGCTCTAAGTTAATTGTGACCCAGGATTAATGAACCTGCTGATTATTGGCAAGCTTGCATTCAGCAATCTGGTTTTGGTCTGTTTCACCCTTTGAAAGAGGTGAGCCAAACTGCACAAAAGTATTCAAATGAGATTTAATATTTTTAAAATACCACAATTGTGGAAATACTCCAAGTTGTGCCGAAGGAACTGTGGAAAGGCACGACTTTAATGCTTCTTTCATTGACGATATCAGAATTGAGAAGTTGGAAACAAATGTCTCTGGGATAGAGAAGTTTTTAAAAATTGAAGAGAGGATGCAAATTTAAATGAATTGCAGGATTAGAAGGATGCTAGTGGACAATCCTGACCTCTGGCGCTGTCTGTGTGGAGTTTGCATGTTCTCCCTGTGACTGTGGGTTTAGTCCGGGTGCTCCAGTTTCCTCCCATGTCCAACAGGTGTGCGGGCTTGTAGCTTAATTGGCCCTCTGTAAATTAACCCCTAGTGTGCAGGGAGTGGATGGAAAAGTGGGATAACATAGAACTAGTGTGAGCAGCTGATCGATGGTCGGCGTGGACTCGGTGGGTCGGGCTCCATGGTGTATCTCTAAATTTAAAATTTTGACTTGACCTCTACGGATTCCACCAAACCTCTACATAAAGTAACCCTTGTGACCCATGGAAGGAAGGCCAGAACCTGTATTAGCTGTCATTCACTGAATATCACAATAAGCAGTATAATTGTCACCCAACCCCTTGGGCCACACTGACTTGCATTAGTCATTGATCCCACATCTTTTAATAATTCACAGTTTTTTTCCAATGACAGATTTAATGTACTTGGTCTCCAAGCCATGGGCTCCCTACCTTGACTTGGCTAAGCTGGGAAGGGTGCAGAAAAAAAATTACACTGATGTTGCCAGGACTTGAGGGCCTGATCTACAGGGAGAGGTTGTGCAGACTAGGGCTTTATGCCTTGGAGCGCTGGAGGGTGAGGAGTGATCTTATAGGGGTGTATAAAATCATGAGGGGAGTAGATAGAGTAAATGCACAGTCTTTTATCCATGGCAGTGGAATCAAGAGCCAGAGGACATGGGTTTAAGTTGGGAGGATCATCCACAATCAGTTCATGCCTTCTCCCCATATCCCCTGACTCCACTATCTTTAAGAGCCCTATCTAACTCTTGAAAGTATCCAGAGAAATGGCCTCCACCGCCCTCTGAGGCAGAGAATTCCACAGACTCACAACTCTGTGTGGAAAAAGTGTTTCCTCATCGCCGTTTAAATGGTTTACCCCTTATTTTTCAACCATGGTCCCTGGTACTGGACTCTCCCAACATCAGGAACATGTTTCCTGCCTCTAGCGTGTCCAAACTCTTAATCTTGTGTTTCAATAAGATATCCTTTCATCCTTCTAAACTCCAGAGTGTACAAGCCCAGTAGCTCCATTCTCTCAGCATATGACAGTCCCGCCATCCCAGGAATTAAACTTGTAAACCTACGCTGCGCTCCCTTAATAGCAAGAATGTCGTTCCTCAAATTAGGGGACCAAAATTGGACACAATACTCCAGGTGTAGTCTCATCAGGGCCCTGTACAACTGCAGAAGGACCTTTTTGCTCCTATCCTCAACTCTTGTTATGAAGGACCACATGCCATTTGCTTTCTTCACTGCCTGCTGTACATGCATGCTTACTTTCATAGACTGATGACCAAGGACACTCGCATCCCGTTGTACTTCCCCTTTTCCTAACTTGACACCATTCAGATAGCAAAAACAGGAAGGCAGATTACTATCAAAGTAGACAACCTCACATTTACCCATTTTAAACTGCATGTCGCCCTGCATCTGCCCACTCCCCCAACCTGTCCAAGTCGCCCTGCATTCCAATAGCATCCTCCTCACAGTTCACACTGCCACCCAGCTTTGAGTCATTTGCAAATTTTCTAATATTAGTTTGAATCCCTTCATCCAAATCATTGATGTATATTGTAAATAGCTGCGGTCCCAGCAACGAGCCTTGCGGTACCCCACTAGTCACTGCCTGCCATTCTGAAAGGGACCTGTTAATCCCTACTCTTTGTTTCCTGTCTGCCAACCAATTTTCTATCCATGTCAGCACTCTACCCCCAATACCATGTGCCCTAATTTTGCCCACTAATCTCCTATGTGGGACCTTATCAATTAATTTCTGAAAGTCCAGGTACACTACATCCACTGGCTCTCCCTTGTCCATTTTCCTAGTTACGTCCTCAAAAAATTCTAGAAGATTAGTTAAGCACGATTTCCCCTTTGTAAATCCATGCTGACTTGGACCGATCCTGTTACTGCTATCCAAATGCGCCGCTATTTCACCTCTTATGATTGACTCCAGCATCTTCCCCATCACCGATGTCAGGCTAACTGGTCTATAATTCCCTGTCATCTGGGGGTCGACCAAGGGGCGGGACTCCAAGATCAGACGGCTTGAGAGAGAGAGTTGCTCGACTCGCCTGGGTCGGACTGGTGGGGACTCGTGCGAGTGGTGAGTACCAGGAGAAGGGAGCACCGAGGGACAGCTTAGGAGGGGATGCGCAGGGGGTCCTGTGGGAGGGCTTACCCACAGTGTGCAAAGAGGTGGCTGAGCCCCTTGATGATCCCTTAACTCTGGAGGAGCTGACTGCTACTCTGCATCTACTCTACAGGGCTGGATGGGCTGACGGTGGAGTACCTTAGAGCCTTCTGGGGTGTCCTGGGGGGTAGGCGACTATATGAAGGTCCTGGGGAGAGCCAGGCGACCAAGCCTAGTAGTCATTGTCCTGCTGCCCAAGAAGGCCTTTTGAAAAACTGGCGCCCGGTCTCTCTCCTCAGCACAGAATACAAAGTGTTTGCACGGGCAATGGAGAATCGCCTGGGTCCCGTGCTGTCCAGGTGATCCACGCTGACCAGTCGTACACAGTCCCGGGCCGGTCCATCCATCCAGGACAATGTTCATCTGGTCCGGGACCAGATCCATCTGACCCAGGGGGCTGGTCAGTCAGTCGCCTTTCTCTCCCTCGACCAGGAGAAGGCGTTGGACAGGGTGGAGCACGACTACCTTCTGGGGACTCTGCAGGCGTTCGGATTTGGACCGCACTTTGTGGCCCGAGTCCGGCTTTTATACACTGCTGCAGAATGCCTTGTTAAGGTCAACGGCTCTTTGTTGGCCCCCATTCCCTTTGAGAGGGGGGGTACATCAGGGATGTCCCATGTCCGGCCAGCTGTACTCCATCTGTGTTGAGCCATTTCCTGTGCCTTCTCCGGAGGCGGTTGACAGGCCTGGCTTTACCGGGGCCGGGGATGGAGATGGTCCTCTCGGCCTACGCCGATGATGTCATTCTGATGTTCACCGACCCTGTTGACCTGCGGAGGATGCGTGAGTGCCAGCAGGTTTTCTCAGCTGCTTCCTCCGCCAAGATCAACTGGGGGAAGTGTTCTGGTCTCTTAGTGGGTGGGTGGCAGGTGGACTCCCTGCCGGAGGAGATGGCAGCTTATGCGTGGAGTACCAAATACCTCCTCTACCTGGGGGTCTACCTGTCCCACTGAGGGGGCTTGGCCGGCGAACTGGCAGGAGCTGGAGGCGAAAGTCGTCGCCCGGCTGGGTCGTTGGTCAGGCCTCCTTGGTGTACTCTCTTACCAGGGGAGAGCATTGGTCATAAACCAGCTGGTGGCCTCTATGTTGTGATACTAACTGGCCACTCTGGTCCCACCCTCGTTATTTGTCATCATGATCCAGAGAAGGTTGATGAACTTCTGGGGATGAGAGGAATCATTGGGTCTCAGCAGGGGTTCGGAGTCTCCCGTCAGGGGCTGGTTTGCGTCCATACCCAGGTTGCGGCTCTCCATCTCAGGACCCTGCGGAGGTATATGTATTCCAAGTGTCCTCTTAGATGGCACGTGCTGGCCACGTACTTTTCCCGCCAGGGTCGCTGCCTCCAGGAAGCCCAGAATCTGGTCACATTCAGCCAGGGCACTGCTCCACAGGGGGGGGGGTGGTTGCAAGGGTGGCCAGTCCTCCCCCCGTCACGGTGGGTATCGAGGAGAGGCGTGTGCGTGGAGCGATACCGGCCGAGCTTACCCAAGCTCCGTCGGAATTGCTCTTGGGATCTACGGCCTGGGTCCCTCCCCGAGAGCCGGCCCCACGCATCACGAGTCGCCTTTCGCCTTCGGTGAATGCTGGTTGCCACGGGAGATCGAGTGTTTTGTTGATAAAGTTGGCGTTGTATTACTTTGATGTTTGTTTGTAAACTGTCAACACAGGCAGCCGTTGATTGTGTTAATTTGTACGTTTTTTTAATTTTTTTGAATAAAAGTTTTTGTATAAAAAAAGATGTGGTCACAGGGAGTGTGTGCAAACTCCACACAGACAGCACCTGAGGTGGGGATTGAACCCAGGTCTCTGATGGTGAAGCAACAGCTCTACCCACTGTAGCTCTGTGCAGTAGCTGACTCATCCCCTTTGTTAAGCTGCTCCTGTTTAGAGCACTGCTTCAGTCAGTCCCCCTGCACTGCAGCCACTGTTGTTCATTAACATTCCTCCTCATCCCAGACTGTGGCAGCTTCAGTCGAGTGGCCAAAATAAACTCTTCTTGCCTGGCTTTAATTTTCTGTTCATTTTCTGCTCCCATCAGTAGCAATCTAATCAGGAATGTACTATGTACTTTGACACCCAAGGACCATTATAATATAAAGCAGGTGTAGCTGATTCCTGGCACTTTCTTCACTTATTTCTGTCCTGTCCGAGTAACAAGTTCTTGGCCCTTGTGGCTGGGAGTGAGGTTTGCACTGCTGGCAATTCTGATAGCTGCACCTACTTTCTCCAACAATTCCAATCTCCACTTTAATCCAACTATTTGTAGTTAGGGCCCAGACCATGGAACAGGACAGGAACAGGCCCTTTGGCCCACAATGTCCATGCCGATCATGAAGCCACTTTGAATGAATCTCTCCCTGCATGTCTACGATCCTATCCGAATACCTCTGAAATGCCTCTATCACAGTGGCACTGCAATAAAGTTGTTGCCTTACACTGTGAGGTGCTACATCTTGGCAGGACAAATCAAAATAGGACGTACATGGTAAATGGTAGGGAATTGAAGAATGTAGGTGAACAGACGGATCTGGGAATAACTGTGCACAGTTCCCTGAAAGTGGAATCTCATGTAGATAGGGTGGTAAAGAAAGCTTTTGGTGTGCTGGCCTTTATAAATCAGAGCATTGAGTATAGAAGTTGGGATGTAATGTTAAAATTGTACAAGGCATTGGTGAGGCCAATTCTGGAGTATGGTGTACAATTTTGGTCGCCTTATAGGAAGGATGTCAACAAAATAGAGAGAGTACAGAGGAGATTTACTAGAATGTTGCCTGGGTTTCAGCAACTAAGTTACAGAGAAAGGTTGAACAAGTTAGGGCTTTATTCTTTGGAGCGCAGAAGGTTAAGGGGGGACTTGATAGAGGTTTTTAAAATGATGAGAGGGATAGACAGAGTTGACGTGGAAAAGCTTTTCCCACTGAGAGTAGGGAAGATTCAAACATGGGGACATGACATGAGAATTAAGGGACTGAAGTTTAGGGGTAACATGAGGGGGAACTTCTTTACTCAGAGAGTGGTAGCTGTGTGGAATGAGCTTCCAGTGAAGGTGGTGGAGGCAGGTTCGTTTTTATCATTTAAAATATAAATTGGATAGTTATATGGATGGGAAGGGAATGGAGGGTTATGGTCTGAGCGCAGGTATATGGGACTAGGGGAGATTATGTGTTCGGCACGGACTAGAAGGGTCGAGATGGCCTGTTTCCCGTGCTGTAATTATTATATGGTTTTATGGTTACAATGAATGCAGCACTGGAGACCCGTGTTCGATCCTGCCTACAGGTGCTGTCTATACGGAGGTTGTATGTTCTTCCCGTGATCTGCGTGGGTTTTCTCCGAGATCTTCTGTTTCCTCCCACACTCCAAAGACGTGCAGGTTTGTAGGTTAATTGACTTGGATGTAAGAATTGTCCCTAGTGGGTGTAGGATGGTGTTGATGTGTGGGGATCGCTGGCTCGTGTGGGCCAAAGGGCCTGTTTCTGCGCTGTATCTCTAAACCACGCCTGGCAGAGCATTCCTGACGACCACCACTCTGCATATGTTTGAACTTCGCCCTTCTCACTTTAAAGCTTAGTCTTTTTCCATCCCAGGGGAGAAAGGTTAAAGTTCACGTTTATTGCCACATGCACCAGTTGAGGTACAGTGGTATTTGATTTACCATGCAGACACACAAACAAAGGAGCACATTACACAATAGAATACAACATGAAGATCCACCACAGTGGAATCAACATTCTTCACTGTGGTGGAAGGCAATAACATTGTCAGTCTTCCTCCTTTGTTCATCCGTGGTCGAGGCCATGAACCCTCCACAGTCGCCGCTACTGAAGGCCCGATGTACAGGCCCTCTCGCCGGGATGCTCCAAACTCCGACAGACGGACACTCTGACTCTACCCTTTCAATGCCTGTCATAATTTTATATACTTCTCAGCTTCTGATGTTCCAGAGAAAACAATCCAAGTTTGCTCACCTCTCCATTTAGCTGTGTAGGAAGGAACTGCAGATGCTGGTTTAAATCAAAGATAGACACAAAATGCTGTGGTAACTCAACAGGAAAGGCAGCATCTCTGGAGAGAAAGAATGGGTGATGTTTATGGTTGAGACTCTTCTTCAGTCCTTATGGCTAGTAGATACAGCACAGAAACAGGCCCTGTGGCCCACCGAGTCTGCACCAACCAGTAATCGCCCACGTATTGGTTCTATCCGACAAACTAGAAACAATTTACAGAAGTCAATTAACCTACAAACCTGCACGTCTTTGGAGTGTGGGAGGAAACTAGAGGAAAAGCACGCGGTCACAGGGAGAACAAACTCCGTACAGATAGCACAGGTCAGGATCGAACCTGGGTCTCTGGCGATGTGAAACAGCTACTCTGCTGCGTTTTCCACTGTGCTACCTCCTAATCCAGGCAGCAGTCTGGTAAACCACCCCTGCACCCTCTCCAGTCCTTCCTGGAATAGTTAGACAGATCAAAGATCTCTTCTGGTAATCGGGGCTCCTGCTAGTTTAGTTTAGAGATACAGAGTGGAAACGGGCCGGGGTGGGAGATTGCAACCTTCACGTGGTCCGCCCTGTTTCGAAGAATGCAATCAACCCAGCGTGCACAATCAAATAGAACAACTTGCCCTGCAACTTTAGGCTGTGCACGCCATACACAAGAAGAAGAAGAAACAGGCCCTTTGCCCCACTGAGTCCGCACTGACCATAACGACTCGTACACTAGTTCTATCCTACACAGGAGTTGGTGCAGGGGGCAGGGATTTAGATTTCGGGACCATTGGGATCTTGTGCAGAACAAAGCAGGTGAGAGGTTAGAAGTTAGTATGGAGGGTGGTGTGGGAAAGGTTCGTGGACAGAATAGGCAGGTGATAGGTGGAGAGAGAGAGGAAGGAGGGTTGGTTTAAACTGCACGTATTTTAATGCAAGGGGCCTGACGGGTGAGGCAGATTAGCTCAGGTCATGGATATGTACGAGCGACTGGGATGTTGTAGCCATGACTGGAACCTGGTTAAGGGACAGGCAGGTCTGGCAGCTCAATGTTCTGTGGTACAGGAGCTTCAGGGATGAGGGGAAAAGAGGAGGGGATGTTGAGTCATTGGTTAAGGTGGATGGCACGGCTGTGATCAGAGGTGACATTATGGATGGTTTGTCTAGTGAGGCTATATGGGTGGAGCTGAGGAACAAGAAAGGGATGATCACCTTGTTGAGGGTGTACTACAGACCCCCAAATAGTCAACGGGAATTAGAAGAACAAATGTGCCGGGAGATTGCAGACAGCTGCAGGTCAAATAAGGTTGTTGTAGTTGGGGATTTTAACTTTCCCAATATAGACTGGGAAAATCATAGTGTGAAGGATTTAGATGGGGTGCAATTCCTCAAAAGTGTTCAGGAGAGTTTTCTCCAGCAATATGTAGAGGCCCCCACATGTGAGAGGGCAACACTGGATCTAGTATTGGGAAATTGGGAAGGGCAAGTTAATGAAGTGTGTGTGGAGGAGCCTTTTGGGAACAGTGACCACAGTTCGATTAGGTTTAAGATAGTTATGGATTGGGACGGAGAGGGTCCATGTGTTAAAATGCTCAACTGGGGTAAGGCCAACTGAGGGTATGAGAGAAGGTCTCGCTCAAGTTGACTGGAGCAGATTATTTGAGGGGAAAGGAACATTGGCCAAGTGGGATGTTTTTAAAAGTGTACTGACGAAAGCTCAGGATGTGTACGTCCCCATTACAATGAAGGACAAAGCGGGCAAACGTAAGGAAGCTTGGCTGACGAGGGAAATTGTGATGTTAGTCAAAAACAAGAAGGATGCATGGGACAGGTATGGGCAGCTGGGATCAAGTGCATCCCTGGAGGAGTTTCGGGAACCAAGGAGTAAACTGAAAAAATGAGATCAGAAGAGCACAAAAGGGGCCAGTAGATAGCTCTGGTAGGTTGCATTAGCAACAATCCCAAAAGATTTTATAAATACATAAGGTGGAAAAGGGTAACTAGAGAGGGGGACCCCTCAGGAATCAAAACGGTCACCTCTGTGTGGAGCCACAGGAGATGGGCAAGGCCCTCAATGGGTATTTCTCTGTACCAAGGAGAAAGACAGTAGGACGGAGGAACAGTCAATGGAAGAGTCTTGAGAGCAGTCAGTGTTACCGTCGAAGAAGTACTGAAGGTACTGTCGTGTATGAAGGTGGACTAATCTCCAGGGTCTGATCAAATATACCTGAGGACATTGCGGGAAACTAGAGAGGAAATTGTGGGAGCCCTGGTTGAAATTTACGAGTCATCCTTAAATACAGGAGAGGTGCTGGAAGACTGGAGGGTGGCAAATGTTGTACCTCTTTTCAAGAAGGGCTGCAGGGAAAATGCTGGGAACTATAGGCTGGTGAGCTTAACATCTGTAGTTGGAAAGTTACCAGAGAGTATTCTACAGGATAGGATATACAGGCATTTGGATTGGCAAGGACTGATTAGGGACAGTTAGCATGGTTTTGTACGTGGGAGGTGATGTCTCATAAATCAAAGTTTTTTGAAGGCATGACCACAAAGGTAGATGAGGGCAGAGCTGTAGATGTTTTATACATGGTCTTCAGCAAAGCATTCAACAAGGTTCCACATGACAGACTGCTCTGGAAGCTGAATGGATAGAAAATTGGCTTCATGGAAGGAAGCAGAGGGTGATGGTGGAAGGTTGCTTCTCAGACTGGGGGCCTGTGACTAATGGTGTGCCTCAGGGTTCGGTGCTGGGCCCATTACTGTTTGTCATCTATATCAATGATTGGGATGAGAACATACATGGCAATATCTGCAAATTTGCTGATAATTCAAAAGCGAGTGGTTTTGCAGATAGTGAAGATGGTTGTGAACGATTGCAGCGGGATCAGGATCCATTGGCCAGGTGGGCTGAGGAATGGTTGATGGGATTTAATACAGAGAAATGTGAGGTGTTGCATTTTCGGAAGTATACTGTAACCTGGGCAGGGCCTACACAGTAAATGGCCTCTGGGGAGTGTTGTAGAGCAGAGGGATCTAGGAGTACAGGTGCTTGGTTCCTTGAAGGTGGAGTCACAGGTAGATAAGGTGGTGAAAAAGGCTTTTGGCACATTGGCCTTCATCAGTCATAGTATTGAACATATACCAAACATATACCCAATGATGGCCTCCTTCACTGTCTGTGGCATTGAACTCCACAGATTCATCAGCCTCTGGCTAAAGAAATTCCTCCTCATCTCTTATCTGAAGGTATTATTTATTCTGAGGCTATATTTCTCTGGTCCCAGACTCTCCCAGTAGTGGAAGCATCCTTTCCACATCTCTGTAAATAGCCCCTAGTGATAGGAGCAGAATTAGGCTATTCGGCTCATCAAGTCTACTCTGCCAGTCAATCATGGCTGATCTATCTTTCCCTCTCAGCCCCATTCCCCTGCCTTCTCCCCCTAACCCCTGACTCCCGCTCTAATCAAGAATCTGTCCATCTCTGCCTTAACATAGTGTGCAGGGAGTGGATGAGAAATGGAGAACTAATGTGGATGCATGATCACTGGTCTGCAGGGACTTGGGATGCTGAAGGACCTGCCCTATCTTTCTATCAATAATAATATCCTGGGTAACCTGAAACAAAAAACAGTGTAATTTGCAACATATATCAGGTATTTAGTATTCTGTACAAAAACCGGTGACACAAACACAATGGCCAAACGCAACATGAATTATGCACCACTGTAATTATTTATTGAGTCCACTCAACCGTGTCGTATAAGATGACATCAATCCCTACTTTGCATTTTACATCCCCCACAGATCCGTGTTCAGTTTTAATATTTTATAACTTCAACCTAGCACATTGTTAATCATTTCTAGTCACACCCATGTGAGGAAATAGAAATACATCCAGTGAATTTGTCACCGGTCTCCGAACTGTAGATGTGCTAAACCTCCCCTCCTGTCTGGGGAGTCGAACACAAAATGATAGAGGTTGGGGGGAGACTTATGATGGGCATAGATAGCCTGCACCTTTTTCTTCAGGATGGAAAAATCAAATGCTAGCGGACGTAGAACAGGATAGCACAGCAACAGGCCCTTCAGCCCAGAATGTCCGTGCTAAACACGATGCCAGGTTAAACTGTTCTCACCTGCCTGCACGTGATCCATATCCCTCCATTCTCTGCCTATCTAAAAGCCTCTTCAACACCACAAATGTACATGTGGGAAGTTTTTTTACAAAGGGGTACTGGGTGCCTGGAATGAGCTACCAGGGGTGGTGGTGGAGGCAGATATGATAGTGGTGTTTAAGAAATGTTTGGATAGGCACATGGAATTGCCGGGAACGGAGGGATTTGGATCAAGTGCAGGCAGATAAGGATTGGTTTTGGCATCGTGTTCGGCACAGACAATGTGGGCCGAAGGGCCTGTTCCTGTACTGTGCTATGTTCTAAAATGTGCCACAGTTCCCTTCCACAATATACTTGGAAGTCTTTACCTCCTGCCCTGCTGGATTGCTGACGTGCAGTGCCCAACATGTCAACTGATACTTTCATGCCAGGAATCCTTTATCAAACCATTTAATCTTGAGAACAGTTTTGTACACAACCAGTCTCAAGGAAGCAAGAGGCATGTACTTGCTGGATCTAACGCCGCTCAAGTTCACTATCATTGGTGTCCACTCCCATACTACAATCTGATTTGGAACAAAGAATTAATCCGCTAGAGAGATACAGCATGGAAACTGGCCCTTCAACCCACTGAGACTCGTGATCTTAGAAACAAAGAAACATAGAAAATATGTGCAGGAGGAGGCCATTCGGCCCTTTAATTCCCCATTTTCTCTCTCGCTCCTTTCTTGAAAAGTGGGATAACATTAGCTATCCTCCAATCCACAGGAATGATCCTGAATCTATTGAACAGTGGAAAATGATCACCAATACCTCCACTATTTCTAGAGCCACCTCCCTGAGGACCCTGGGATGCAGACCATCAGGCCCAGGGGATTTATCATCATTCAGTCCCATTAGCCTACCTAATACTATTTCTCGTCTAATTAAAATTTATTTCAGTTCCTCGACCCCCTTAGATCCTTTGTCCTCCAGTACATCTGGGAGATTGTTTGTGTCTTCCTTAGTGAAGACATCGTCCATGGAATGCCCTTCAGGTTTATGGAGAGAGCATAAAACGAGGACTGGTTTAGTTTAGTTTGTTTTAGAGATGCAGCACGGAAACAGGCCCTTCACCCCACCGAGTCCGTGCCGACCAGTACCCTGTACTTCAGTCCTAAGTCAGAAACGATAGTGGCACTTAAGAGACTTTGGGATAGATGCAGGGAATGGGGCGATGTGCAGGTAGACAATGATTGGTCTATGTATCATGTGCAGCATGGACATTGTGGGCCGAAGGGCCTGTTCCTATGTTGTACTGTTCCTTGTTTAGTTTAGATTAGCAATACAGCATGGAAACAGGCCCTTATGTCCACGCCGGCCATTGGTCATTCAATCCTGATCCTCGGGACAATTTACAAGGTCCAATTAATCTTTTGGATGTGGGAGGACCCATGCGGTCACGGAGATGAACGTACATACAGACGAGAACCGGGGTCTCTGGCCCTGTACTGGGGTCTGGCTCTACCTGCTGCACCTTGCTGACATTTACCATTCATTGTGATTAGAAACATAGAAACATAGAAATTAGGTGCAGGAGTAGGCCATTCGGCCCTTCGAGCCTGCACCGCCATTCAATATGATCATGGCTGATCATCCAACTCAGTATCCCGTACCTGCCTTCTCTCCATACCCCCTGATCCCCTTCGCCACAAGGGCCACATCTAACTCCCTCTTAAATATAGCCAATGAACTGGCCTCAACTACCCTCTGTGGCAGAGAGTTCCAGAGATTCACCACTCTCTGCGTGAAAAAAGTTCTTCTCATCTCGGTTTTTAAGGATTTCCCCTTTATCCTTAAGCTGTGACCCCTTGTCCTGGACTTCCCTAACATCGGGAAACATCTTCCTGCATCTAGCCTGTCCAACCCCTTAAGAATTTTGTAAGTTTCTATAAGATCCCCTCTCAATCTTCTAAATTCTAGAGAGTATAAACCAAGTCTATCCAGTCTTTCTTCATAAGACAGTCCTGACATCCCAGGAATCAGTCTGGTGAACCGTCTCTGCACGATGGGATTGCTGTCAGAGCCAGCACAGGCTTCATGGGCCGAATGTCCTCTCACTGTCATTTCTCTGGGCTGCTTACACATTTGACTGGACTACATTACAAAGGGTCAACTGCGCTTATATTCACTGGAATTTAGAAGGATGAGAGCGGATCTAATCGAAACATATAGAATTATTTAGGGATTGGACAGGCTAGATGCAGGAAAAAAATGTCCCGATGTTGGGGGAGTCCAGAACCAGGGGTCACAGTGTAAGAATAAGGGGTAGGTCATTCAGGGCTGAGATGAGGAAAAACATTTTCACCCAGAGAGTTGTAAATCTGTGGAATTCTCTGCCACAGAAGGCAGTGGAGGCCGATTCACTGGCTGTTTTCAAGAGTTAATTAGATTTAGCTCATAGTGCTAATGGAATCAAGGGATATGGGGAGAAAGCAGGAACGGAGTATTGATTATAGATGATCAGTCATGATCATGTCGAATTGCGGTGCTGGCTCGAAGGGCTGAATGGCCTACTCCTGCACCTATTATCTATGTTTCTATTCTACCCTCTCTTTGTCAGGGCAGTACAGGGAAGGAAATCTTCTCCAAACAATTATTCAATTTGAATAAACAACTGATAAGGCGGCTACTGGTATTCAAGAGAATTCCGTTTAAATAGTAAATGAATCTTAATCTGCCAGATGGTGATATGGGTGTAATCATGTGGAACAAGACACGATCTTTATGCAAAAGAAGCAGTTGACTCATAACTTCAGCCATTCAATCAAACTCTAAACTTTCATCTATTTATTAAGGAGGAATGTGGACTTTACCTGCTATTATCGAAGTCTGTAAAATAATTGCTTGGGATGTTACGTGCAGTTTCGTTCGTCGTATTATGGGAAGGATGTGGAAGCTTTGGAGAGAGTGCAGAAGAGGTTTACTAGGATGTTGTCTGGATTTGAGCGTATGAGCTGTAAGAACAGGTTGGATTGCACAGCGGTAGAGTTGCTGCCTTACAGCGCCAGAGACCCGTGTTCAACCCGGACTAAGGGTGCTGTCTGTATGGAGTTTATATTCTCCCTGTGACCATGTGGGTTTTCTCTGGGTGTTCCGGTTTCCTCCCGCACTCTGAAGACGTGCCGATTTGTAGGTTAATTGGCTTCTGTAAATTGTCCCTGGTATGCTACTGTACGGGGTGATCGCTGGTCGATGCAGACTCGCTGGGCCGAAGGGTCAGTTTCCACACTGTATCTCTACAATCTAAAGCCAGGCATGTTTTGACTGCAACTTTGTGGGTTTAAGGGATATTGTATTGTATTGTATTCAATTTATTGTCATTATCTCATAAGAGACAACAACATGGATTTTCCTTACAGTCAAGTAACATAAAAATAAATAATTAATAAGTAAAACATATTTAAAAAGCACAAACACAGAGGTCCACGACACAACATACCCCACAGTGGCACCAAAGTTGAGGAAGGTGCCATAGTCCAGCCAGCCTCCCCTCCGATCTTCCCAGATGTTCACCCGTGGTCGGGGCCTCCCGAGCACCCGCAGTCACCGCTATGTAGAACATCCTCAGCGGCCCGGACCTCCAGATCAGCTACCTCCCACTGGAGTTCGCGGCTCCTGAAGTCCACAGGCCGAGCCGGGCAGAGTCGCAGGACTACACGATGTTGGTCAGCGCCGCCCGCGTTGGGAGCTCCACGAACTGCAGCTCCGTGATGTCGGTGCAGCAGGACCAGCACTCCGGAGCTCCAAACGGCAATCCCTGGTCAGGCATTGCCCGCCCCGCAATGTATCCAGCGCTGCTCCGCCGTTGCTGGAGCTCTAGTCTGTCCCGGCAGGAAAAGCCGCGCCAATCCAGTAGGTAGACCACGGGGGGGGGGGGGGGGGGGGGGGGGGGGGGGGGGGAGGACGAGGACGCGACTCGAATAATAATTTTAGGGGATATCTGACAGAAATATATTAAATTATGAGAGCTATGGATAGGGAAAAAAGTCAGAAACTTCTTCCCAGGATGCAAACGTCAAAGACTAGAGGGCATAGTTTTAAACTGAGAGGGTCAAAGTTTAAAGGAGTGCACAGAGGGTGGTGGGTGCCTGGAATGTGGTGCGGGGGAGGTGGTGGAGGCAGATATGATAGTGGCATTTAAGCAAAAGGATTTGAGTATAGGAGCAGGGAGGTTCTACTGCAGTTGTACAGGGTCTTGGTGAGACCACACCTGGAGTATTGCGTACAGTTTTGGTCTCCAATCTGAGGAAGGACATTATTGCCATAGAGGGAGTGCAGAGAAAGTTCACCAGACTGATTCCTGGGATGGCAGGACTTCCATATGAAGAAAGACTGGATAGACTCGGCTTGTACTCGCTAGAATTTAGGAGATTGAGGGGGGATCTTATAGAAACTTACAAAATTCTTAAGGGGTTGGACAGGCTAGATGCAGGAAGATTGTTCCCGATGTTGGAGAAGTCCAGGACAAGGGGTCACAGTTTAAGGATAAGGATAAAGGAAGTCTTTTAGGACCGAGATGAGAAAAACATTTTTCACACAGAGAGTGGTGAATCTCTGGAATTCTCTGCCGCAGAAGGTAGTTGAGGCCAGTTCATTGGCTATATTTAAGAGGGAGTTAGATGTGGCCCTTGTGGCTAAAGGGTTCAGGGGGTATGGAGAGAAGGCAGGTACGGGATACTGAGTTGGATGATCAGCCATGATCATATTGAATGGCGGTGCAGGCTCGAAGGGCCGAATGGCCTACTCCTGCACCTATCTTCTATGTTTCTATTTATAAGGGGCTTCTGCACAGGCACATAGCTACACAGGGAATGGGGGGATATGGATTATGTACAGGTTGAGATTAGTTTAGCTTGGCATCATCTTCATGTGGGCCAAAGGGCCTGTTGCTATGCTGTACTGTTCTATGTTCTAATGAAATCGTATCGCTGGATTATTCCAATCTAAACACCAGTGAGTTTCAGAAACTTTAGATTTCACCCCTGGTTTAGGGTCCTGTTTGAACGAATAGATCTTGGTATATGATACATTAGACTAATGTCACCTCCTCGATTGGATTCTTTAAACTTTAGACTTTAGAGATACAGTGTGGAAATAGGCCCTTTGGACCACTGGTTCTATCTTACACACTAGGGACAATTTACAATTAGCCTACAAATCTGTAAATCTTTGGTGTGTGGGAGGAAACCGGAGCACCCGGAGAAAACCCACATGGTCACGGGGTAACCATAGACCAATACGTCTGGTCAGGATTGAACCCAGGTCTCTGGAGCTGTGAGGCAGCAACTCTGCCCCTGTGTCACTGTGTCGCCCGATTCTATGGCCTGAGCAGAATTCCCTGTATCGTTTCTAAATGAGCCTAAGTTTTTCCCTTTTATGTTGCTTCTCCAGGAAGATAGAATCTTCATATCGAGTCCACACACAAGATTAGAAGTTGTTCAGCCAGAGCTGAAACACACTGCTCGGCATCTGCATACAATGGTGTCTGCCTTGTCGCTTCTTGTGTGTGCTGGTGGAAAGAGGGCCGCGTGGAAGATAGAATTATAGAGTCATACAGCACAGAAACAGGACACATCTAACAGTCCCACTTGCTCACGTTTGGCCCATTTAACACTAAACCTTTCCTATCCATGTACCTGTCCAAATGTATTTTAAATGTTGTTATAGTACCTGCCTCAACTACCTCCTCTGGCAGCTCGTTCCATGTACCCACCATCCTCTGTGTGAAAAAGTTGCCTCTTGGGCTCCTATTAAATCTTTCCCCTCTGATCTTAAACCTATGTCCACTCGTTCTTGATTCCCCATCTGCAGGTAAAAGATTCACTCTACAATTTTCATCATGATTTTATACACTCCTACAAGTACACCTCTTGGGATATTTTGTCTCTAATCATCAATTCTAAGTGCGTGGCTGATCCGTTTAAGATCAGCCCTCAGCCTCTTGTGCTCCATGGACTAAAGCCCTAGCCTGCTCAATCAACCTATATAGCTCAGGTCCTGAGTCCTGGAAACATCCTTGTAAATCTTCCCTGCACCCTTTCCAGCTTAATGACATATTTCCTGTAGCAGGGTGACCAAAACGCAACACAACCCAATATTGTGGCCTGACCAACGTGTTATGCAACTGTAACATCCTGTAGATACACAAATGCTGGAGAAACTCAGCGGGTGCAGCAGCATCTATGGAGTGAAGGAAATGGGCAACATTTCGGGTTGAAACCTTTCTTCAATCTGAAGAAGGGTTTCGGCCCGAAACGTTGCCTATTTCCTTTGCCCCATAGATGCTGCTGCACCCGCTGAGTCTCTCCAGCATTTTTGTCTACCTTTGATTTTCCAACATCTGCAGTTCCTTCTTAAACACTTTGTAACGTACTGTAACTTCCCAACTTCTACACTCTGTTCCCCAACAGATGAAGGGCAATGTGCCAAAAGCCTTCCTCAGCACCCTATCTACCTGAGTGCTCTGCATCACCCTATCTACATTTGATGCTATTTTAAGATGATGGTTGGCTTGGCAAAATGGAAGTGTTGAATTTGAGGGTTACAAGGAAGGAAGGCTGTACGTTCTCACCATGATACTGCAAGGTCTGGCTCGTGTACAACTGTTCCTTCCCGACTGGCAACTTCACATTCCATCACAAATATTCTGCCCAGACACACAGCTGCTGCCTCACAGAGACCAGTGTTTGACCCTGACCTCGGGTGCTGTCTGCATGTTTGGAGTTTGCCCGTTCTACCTGTAACAGCGTGGGTTTCCTTCGGGTGCTCAGGCTTCCACCCTCATCCCAAAGACATGCAGGTTTGTAGGTTAATTGGCCCTCTGTAAATTGACCCTAGTGTGTAGAGGGATAACAATGAACTAGTGTGACTCAGTAGGTCAGGCAGCATTTCTGGAGAAAAGGAATAGGTGACATTTCGGGTCGAAACCCCTTATCAGTCTGAAGAAGGGTCTCAACACAAAAAGTCACCAATTCCTTTTCCCCAGAGACGCTGCCTGCCTGGTTGAGTTACTCCAGCTTTTTGTGTCTATCTTCAGTAGGATTATCAAGTTTCTCACTACCAAATAAGGGACAAAAGGTCAAAATAAAGGACAAATTCCCGACGGCAATTCATTGACCGACTCAGCCGTGGCTGGGTGAATGATGAGTTGGCCCGGGTGCTGGACTGCACACAAAGCCCAGCCCGCGGGCCAGCGGGCCAGCTGACGAGTTTTGGCCCCAGGCCGCGCAACGTCACACGCAAAGTCCGGCACCCCGTCCAACTCATGAACCGATGATCGGCCATGAGAAGGAGGGCTGGTGGTGGTGTCGGTGGTAAGAGAAGGTCCGAAGGTTGGACAGCTGGCTGGACTGCCGACTGACAGGGCCACGGGCGAGGAGCTGATGCTGCACTCCATGGGCTGCACTACGTCGGGACGGGTGTGGCGGGGCCGGACGCAACACTCTGACCCGAGTAGTAGCAGACAAATACGGGACAAGGTCGGTCCCGTACGGGACAAACCAATTTAGCCCAATATATGGGATGTCCCGGTTAATACGGGACAGTTGGCAACCCGAACCTTCAGTGTAAACAAGCATAGATCTATTGTGAATGGGCGATCGTGGACTTGATGGGCCAAAGGGTCTGTTTCCACACTACGTCTCTAAACTCTAAGCTAAAAAAGGTCAACAGGCCCCTTTTTGGCTCTCCGCACACAAACATGAAACAAATAACTAGTATCAGGCAGAATGTTCGCAAACTATTCATGACTGCAACTGACGCCCACAATAGCAGGTTTCTGCAATTGTGGTTTTCTTGGCTGCTCACATGATGTGTTTGGCAATAAATGTGCTTCAGCAGCAAAATGCAGTCTGTATTGTCTGATGGAGGGGGAGGGGACTGACAGTGGGACAGGGAAACAGCAATGAAATTCCCCATCAACGTTTCGTATCCAGTTTATCCAATTCTGCACTTTTGATTGTGAGCTTGATACCAGTAACTGGCTCTGCGATCCTTCACAGCAAAGGGCAATTGCAAAAATGGGCTGGATAATACTTCCTGCAATCACTCCTACTAATATTTCTATTATCAGCACTGGCTTGCAAAGCTGTTCAATCTGTTGGACACAAACAAAGATTGGAGCCGAGAAGATTATTCAACATCTGATCTATTAACATTTTTTCTTTTAGTTTGGAGATACAGCACGGAAACAAGCTCTCTGAGTCTAAGCTGACCATCGATCACCCCTTCATGCTGGTTCTATGTAATGGCCCATCCATTTCCTCCACAAATGCTGCTGAACCTGCTGAGCACAATGGGCTAAGAGTTCGGCTGGCAACCGGAAGGTAGCCGGTTCAAATCCCGCTTGGAGTGCATACTGTCGTTGTGTCCTTGGGCAAGACACTTCACCCACCTTTGCCTGTAATGGAATGTAATTACGGCGGCAGGCGCGGGCACACCGTGACGCCCTGTGTCTCCCTTTCAAGGGAGATGCTAAAAATGCATTTCGTTGTCTCTGTACTGTACACTGACAATGACAATAAATTGAATCATTTCATTTCATTTCATTTCAGTTCCTCCAGCACTCTGTGTTTTGCTCAAGATTCCAGTCTGCAATTTCTTGTGTCTCCATGTTATCCCACTTTCTCATCCACTCCCTGCACACTAATGGCAATTTCACACAGGGACAATTAACCGAGTGAGGCCCAGAGCAAATTGGAGGAGCAGCACCTCGTATTTCGTTTGGGCAGCTTACACCCCAGCGGTATGAACATTAACTTCTCTAGCGTTAGATTTAGATGAAGAGAGGCCCACAGCTATTTCACTTTTGAGCCCCACACATCCCAATCCCCCACCCCCATGACTAGGGGACCATGGCAACCCGACAGTGACAGTGTGACACTTTTAGATCCTACTGTATGTTGTCATTAAAAAGTTGGTTTTAAAATACATATTGGATTCACCGTGAAGCAGGCGATGCCTTACCTGGATCACCATTTGAAGCTCTGGAGTGTTGGGCCTGTGGCAGGGTGGGGGTTGGGGCCGGAGGAAGGCAGGTGAGCGGACTGAGGCCGAGACGATGTCTGGTGGAGGGGTGGTGGGTGGTCAGGGGTTAGGGCTAATGAGGACTGTAGTGTGGGTGGGGAAGAGTTGGGGTCACATGGTTTGAGGAGAATGGGGAAGACCCAGTAGAACAGCCACTGAGGTTACCAGGGTTGTGGGACCAGCACTAGGACCCAACGCAGTCAAACCCGTGGGAGAGGGAGTCTGCAGCGTGGAAACGTCAGGCCCGGTGCTGAGTCCTGGCTGCAGGTAAAGTGTGGGAGGTCCCGGTGGGTGGATGGTCAGTCAGGCAGCGAGGTGAGTAGGCCCCCCCTAGATCTCGAGGCCCTAACCTTAAGCTTGTCTAGCTTATACGTAAATCCGGCCCTGGCATCAAGTAACCCTTGCTTTCCCTCTGTTTCCATCCCCCCTCCCAGTTCTCCGACCAGTCTGACTGTCCCCAGATTACATTTTATCTCTGTTAGCTTTGCTGTCACCTTCTCCCAACTAACAATGATGTATTCTACATTTTCCATGATTTAATCTCTTTTGATCTTTCGTTTTCACACCTTGCCCTGCCTCATCTTTGTGTCTCCCTCTCCCCTGACTCTCAGTCTGAAGAAGGGTCTCGACCCCAAATACCCTCCATTCCCTCTCTGCAGAGATGCTGCCTGAGCCGCTGAGTTACTCCAGCATTTTGTGTCTATCTTCAGTGTAAACCAGCATCAGCATCCTTCCTACACAACCTCCAGATCCGCGTGTCTTAGGGATGTGGGAGGAAACCGGAGTGCCCGGAGGAAACCCACGTGGTCACAGGGAGAATATGCAAACTCCACACACAGTCAGCACCCAGGGTCTGGATCGAACCGGGGTCTCTAGTGCTGTAGGCAGCAAATCTACCCGCTGCACCACTGTGCTGGCTGATTTCTGAAGACTGCAGCAGAGGATCACGGAAAGAACATTAGTTGGAGGAGGAAGGTATAATTGGGAACAATGCAGCATTAAATACATGCCTCATTGCAGAACCAGCTGCAACAGTGGCAACATTATCTTCTTCCTCACTTCACTGAGGTTGCACAGTAGCACTACAGGTTATCTCACGTTCCAGAGCCCAGCTTCAGTTGTCACATCCTTTGCATTGAGGACTTGCACATTTCCCATGTGAACTCATCAATTTCAAGGATTTGAGTAGCACAGTGGTGTCGTGGTAGAGTTGCTGCCTTAGACCAGAGACCCGGGTTCGATCCTGACTACAAGTACCGTCTGCACGGAGTTTGTACGTGCTCCCTGTGACCAAGTGGCTTTTCTCTGGGTGTTCCGGTTTCCTCCCACGAGCAGGTTAATTGGCTTTGGTAAAAAAATCTAAATTGCTCCAAGTGTGTAGGATAGTGCTGATTGTCTTGGACTCAGTGGGCTGAAGGGCCTGTTTCCATGCTGTATCACGTTGTATCAAAAAGGAGAGATTGGATTGTTTTCTCTGGAACATAGGAGTTTGAGGGGAGACCTGATAGAAACATATAAATGTATGTGAGGCATAGATAGGGTGAGCAGAATCTTTTTATCAGGTGGAAATGTCAAAGACTAGAGGAAATAGCTAAAAGGTGAGAGGGGCAAAGTGTAAAGGATGTGTGCAAAAGCAAGTTTTTACACAGATAGTGGTTGTGGAAGGAAGCGGGGAAGGAGTTGGACTCCGGGGAAGGAGTGTTCCGTTTCACGGAAGGGGGAGAGACGCCACCAGGACCGCACACGCTGCGGTCCACGGACAGGGAGCTGCACCGGTGCCAGTCCGGACGCAAGCGGCCCCCGTTGGACTCCGGGGAAGGAGTGTTCCGTTTCACGGAAGGGGGAAAGACGCCACCAGGACCGCACACGCTGCGGTCCACCGACAGAGCTGCGCCGGGTTCCAGTCCAGAGAACAGCGGGAGTCAGGTGCTCCCGCTACAGTTAAAAATGGACCATCAGGTAAGTCTACTCTGAGGTCGGTTTAACTGGCAAAGGAGAGTTTTGCTTGTTCCAACAGCCAAGAAAAAAGAACAGAACAAGTCTCTCTAAGAAACCTGACCCCAGCTCGGCTCCAGCAGACAGGCGTCTCATCAGTGGGGGACAGAGGGCGGTAGGACCGCCAACCCGGCGCTCCGCCATCCCCGACACCGAGCCGAGCCCAGTTCCACTAGCGCCTGAGCAGCGGACTGGATGTCAACAATCCGGCCGGTGGTTCCGATTCGTTGGACGGGGACTTCTCACCGCCCGTTTAGGGCAGAGACAGCCGCCTGAGCCACATGGAACGGCTCGTGGAGCATAAGCTCCAGCGAGACTTGCTTATGGGGAGCAGTTTCGCAGAGGGAGTTCAGGCACTCCCTCCACAGTGCCTCATGCACTGGCCATTGCTTCCTCCTCATACGAGGACAGCTTTGGCGACCAGAGCTGGGCTGGTTAAGAAGAGGGGCATTGACTGAACAACATCGGGAGTATGCTTGAGGTACAGGAACAGGAAGAGCTGCTGGGTGTGGCCGCTACGTGGCTCCACCATGAGCGAGATGGCTTCAGTCTTAACTGATGGCCAGCCTATTACCTGTTTTTCCAAAAAACCTCTCCAAGACAGGTAGCCATGAGGCGTTGGTTTTATCACGTCTCCCCTAAATTGCATTTACTCAAAAGTGCCCGCCATTATTGGGGGATACATTGAGCAGCGCATTTAACCTAAATATTTAAAAAATGCATTTGATACCCTGACGTCGGCTATCATGTCCACCTGCTCATTCCAGAAGGGCAGGGTAGTATGGCAAAACACCTGACCCTACTGTTCAATGGTATACCCCATAACTTCCCAAGTGAAGTCACAAACCTGCCCTCAATCTATGAAATTAACAGGACTATGAGAACGCCGACCTCACAAGCACAGATCCTGCTACCTGGCACTTACCAAACCAGTCCTAAAAAACTGGACGAAGTGTTCAAACTATTCGGCACAAGAGGGCAGAGTCTGGAATGAGCACCACACTAAACCAGACAGCAGTACCTCTACGCGTCCACCAGGGGCGTCTACCTCATGGTACTGGTGAAAGCTCGGGGCCTGCATGCCAAACCCGTAGCATTTTAGGCCACGGCCCAGAGCAGGCCCCAGGGAAAATGTGCCACCCCCCAACAAACATCGTCCCTACAAGAACAAGGAACCAGAAACCGAAGAAAACAACAATGAAGACAGATAAGTATGGTTCCTACCATCACATAAAGGTGAAGGGTTGTACTAACAAGGGGTGGGTGAATCACGCCTGGTTAGGAAGCTATCACTCTTGGTAGTTATATACCAAAAAATAAATACAAGGGGAATAGAATTAATATCTTGCCACCAATTCATCAAGCACCCCAAGGGGTCTACCCTCCCACGATGGTGAATGTCGCACCATCATTGATAAACCACTGGAGTATTTCACCAGGTATACCCATTCATGGGATTTGTAACTACTACCATGGGACCAAGATACTTTATGGTAGACATCGACCTTGAAGATGCATACTATTCAGTACCTTCTCATATACGTTTCGGATATACCGCAATTACCTGGATGGAGTAACCATGATGAGCGTAGCGGCATTTAAGTCAAAGCTATCCAGTATCAACCAGCCCTGACACTTAGAAACATTCCGTTATGGCATGTCTATATATTAACGACAGATTATCCTTGGATACAGCTTTAGCTGCATTAGCTACTAACTTATTTAGCGGGCACTGCCATATATCCAGATATTACGTTGACCATCCACAACTTTGTCATCTGGTATTCATTAAGACTATCAGTTATGGTAACATTAACCACCAATCAACTATGTGGCAACGTGATTGGGATAGTAGCAGCATTACCAGCTACTGAACATTGTACCTTTCCTATGAGCTGTGATACTAATGTTCAAAACTATCTCCATACCTGTAATATGGGGGCAAATGGATTAATCTGGAGTGTTATCATGGAATTTATCAGCAGGAAGGATTATGGTTGTACACTTCCACCTGTTTTGAGTAACATCTTATGTGTTCTGATGTGTTACTGAGCTTGTAGTACTTAGCGCCAATGTGAATTGACTTAAACGTGTTATATATTAGCTTACTTAATTCTAGTGAAGCATTTGCTCAGTAATCCACCAAATTTGCATGTTCGTTTATAAATTAACAACATCACAGTGGTGGCATATACCAAACCACTTGGGCGGAGAACATCGATATCAGCTGACAATTTATTAACAATTGGAAACCGTATGTCGTCAAACATGTTTGGCCATCAGTAACTCACCTATCAGGTGAGCTAAATACTGTAAACATACATTTAAACCAAAAATATTTGCTGAAATTACTAAGCAATATGGACACCAGATAGCGATTCCTTATATCCAATTAAATCACCACGTACTAACTTACGTCACATGAAACCAATCTCAAGGCAGCGGCAATGGAGACATTGCCGCGTATTGAGGGGTGGGGGAAATCTAATCTCTATGTTCTCCTTTCCTTCTACCTCTTCAATAGGTACTACGGCTTCATCAGTCGGGTACTACGCAAATTACAGTGGACCAAGTCCACAGGCATGGTTCCCAGTGATCCTCGATATGGTCATTAAAAGAATTGCAGAATTGGGAAGACCACTGCTGTGCTTGGATCAGCAGCACTATCAACCTGATGACAGCATTCCGTCGCATATCCTAGGGAACATACCTGAGGAGCATCAAGAAATGGGACACTGTTTTCCAAAACAGGAATTACACATTCTACTACAACAAAAAACTGTACTGGAGCTCCTGGCAGGTCTTCACCACAATGAAGGAAATGTTCTGTCAGCCTACTCAACTTGGGTACCGCTCACTGGTGATCAGATACAGGAGAGGCATATTCAATCCATTCCCCAGAAATAGGTACACCCAAATTGGGATGTCAGTGAAATCCTGACGTACCTTAGGGGATGATCACCAGCCAGGTCACTCACCCTGGAACAGCCAACCCTGAAGATGGACATGCTGGTGGCCTTACCTCAACACAAAGAGCCAGTTCTCCCATCTACTGCGATTGGACAACATGGTTATAACACCAGATAGTGTCACATTCCCATTCAAGGGTTGGCCAAACAGAACAGACCAGGAACATCAGGTCCAGTCATGAAATTCCGGGCATACCCACATGAACCACGTTTTATGTGTCATGACCCACTCAGATCTACATCGACACAATAAGGAATACCGAGGGAGAGAAAAAAGCCTTATAGGTCAGCCACAGGAAACCTCATGGTTGGGTGACGAGCTAAACTATCTCTAGTGGCTCAAGCAGGTACTGGGAGTTGCTGGAGTAAATACTAACGTGTATAAAATCTTATTCCACCAGGACAGCTTCCACGTCAGTAACTAAGAGGATGGACGAGCCTATGGACCACATCCTGGCGACTGCAGGGTGGTCTAGGGAGTATACGTTCCAAACTTTTATAACAAACCACTGACAGAACCTGTATCGTTTGCAGAAAAAGAATCTGCAAAAAATATATAATTTAAGCCCAGGGGAGCAATTGGTCTTGTTGTTGTTAATAACACCATTATTGTTTTTACAAACAGACTCATGGTTGATTACGATAACATACTTCCTCCCTCGAATGACTTCGGCAGCGATTGAAGTATGAACTGTTACACGGTTTGAAATCACAGAGCTTTGAAGTCTTCACGTAGTCACTCACGTGACTCCGAAGTAAAATAGTAAGATTAAATGAGAATTTACCAGTTTGAAGTTTGATCTGTATTTTATGAGGAGTTACGATGAGGGATTACGTGCCCTCCGCTCCCACCCTCAATAATATGGATCAAACTGATAAACTGATGTCTCTTTATCTTACTATGTTTATTTCAATAACTGTGTCTGTCTGTGATTCCACACCGCTGCTTTGAAGTATGCCGCGCATACGTGCTGAGCGGGTTCTTCACGTAATCCCTCATCGTAACTCCTCATAAAATACAGATCAAACTTCAAACTGGTAAGTTCTCGTTTAATCTTACTATTCTAGTAGCAGGGAGAAAGCTGGAAAAGAGAGGGTGGTGCGGGAAAAAGGCTGGCAAGTGATAGGTGGATGCAGGTTTGAAAGTTACAGTGAGATCTTTACTATTCCTGATAGACTTCTAGATTTCCATTTTGCCTAATTATTCAAAGCCAATTGATTGTTGATAGGTATGGATGAAACCAGGCAGGAATTGTTCCAGAAAGAAACTATCTGCAGAAACTACCTGTAAATAAACTATTGTATGATGTACCTGTATAATGTACCTGGTTAAAATACCTGTATACAAACTACCTGTACAACCTACCTGTATATAACTGCTAGTATAGTTGACCTGCACAATCTGCCTGTATAGCCCACCTGTATACAATCTTGCCATAGAGGGAGTACATTCTTGCCATAGAGGGAGTACAGAGAAGGTTAACACAGACTGATTCCTGGGATGTCAGGACTTTCATATGAAGAAAGACTAGATAGACTCGGCTTGTACTCGCTGGAATTCAGAAGATTGAGGGGGGATTTTATAGAAACTTACAAAATTCTTAAGGGGTTGGACAGGCTAAATGCAGGAAGATTGTTCCCGATGTTGGGGAAGTCCAGAACAAGGGGTCACAGTTTAAGGATAAGGGGGAAATCTTTTAGGACCGAGATGAGGAAAACATTTTTCACACAGAGAGTGGTGAATCTGTGGAATTCTCTGCCACAGAAGGTAGATGAGGCCAGTTCATTGGCTATATTTACGAGGGAGTTAGATGTGGCCCTTGTGGCTAAAGGGATCAGTGGGTATGGAGAGAAGGCAGGTACAGGATACTGAGTTGGATGATCAGCCATGATCATATTGAATGGCGGTGCAGGCTCGAAGGGCCGAATGGCCTCTACTCCTGCACCTATTTTCTATGTTTCTATGTTTCTATCTACCTGTATAATCTACTAGTGTACTGACTACCTGTATAATCCATCTGTATACTACCCACCTGTATAAATCTACCTGTATAATCTACTGGTATACTGAGTACCTGTATACATACCGTGTACAATCCATCTGTATACAAACTAGCTATACAGTCTCTCCCTCCCCCCTCAGTCACTGCACAGACAGCCATGTAACTGGAAAGGTTTCCATTGCTCAGGATTGCCAAGCTGAGTTTCCATGAAGAGTGGGAGTTCTTCAGTGAGTGAAGAACACTCCTTTCTCTATGACTGTGTAGAAGTGAAATTCATATATAGTGCCATAATTTCCCCTGGCCTTTGTATAGTTGTGAGTGAAACCGGTATGTCGATGACGAGTTTCCATCGGTAAAGTTAAGTGTGGAAATGCCCACGGCACGGTGATGTGGGATGTACGCTTAGTCCATGAGTCTACAGCTTAATATGACTGCATTGAAGCACTTGTGTTCTGTGGGCTGTTATCTGATGTAAT
The DNA here is from genome assembly GCF_028641065.1 of Leucoraja erinaceus. Lineage (NCBI taxonomy): Eukaryota > Metazoa > Chordata > Chondrichthyes > Rajiformes > Rajidae > Leucoraja > Leucoraja erinaceus. The sequence goes on along the minus strand of NC_073389.1, from coordinate 668,731 downwards.
CCAGTCAGTTGAAGAGTTTAGCTGAAAGACGACAGCTGCCACAGTTCTATCCCCCAACTGTTGACGCTAAATGAATTGACACAGTGGTTTTGTGGTTCCATTTTCATGAGTGAGTAAATTTGTGTTTGTAATAAAATGACACAGTGACTCTCGCTCTGGAGTAACTCAGCGGGTCAGGCAGCATCTGTGGGGAACATGGATAGATGATGTTTCACAGAGTGCTGGAGTAACTCAGCGGGTCAGGCAGCATCTCTGGAGAACATGGATAGGTGACGTTTCACAGAGTGCTGGAGTAACTCAGCGGGTCAGGCAGCATCTGTGGAGAACATGGATAGGTGATGTTTCGGGTCGGGACCTTTCTTCAGACTGCTTAGGGGGGAGGGGGTGGGAAGTGGCAGCAGAGAAAGAAAGCTGGAAGGGAGGGAGGGGAGCAGGACATAGCGTGGCAGGTATTTAATGGACACAGGCGGGGGGGGAGTTGATAATCAGGTGGTTGGAAACATGTTGAATTATTACAAACAAAATCTCTAACTACCTGCTCCCCTCCCCTTTTGTCCTCACCCCCCCCCCTCCTCCCACCTCCTCTCCTCCCACCTCCTCAACGACTTCCGCCCAGTTGCACTTACCCCCATCATCACCAAGTGCTTCGAGAGGCTGGTCCTGGCACACCTCAAAAGCTGCCTACCCCTCACACTGGATCCCTATCAGTTTGCCTACCGCAAGAACAGGAGTACGGAGGATGCCATCTCAACGGCACTTCACTCCGCCCTCTCCCACCTCGACAACAGAGACACTTACGTAAGAATGCTGTTCATCGATTACAGCTCAGCATTCAACATACCATCAAAACTGATCACCAAACTCGGTAACCTGGGCATCGACTCCTCCCTCTGCAACTGGATACTGGACTTTCTAACCAACAGACCCCAGTCTGTGAGGTTAGACAAGCACACCTCTTCAACCCTCACCCTGAACACCGGCGTTCCTCAGGGCTGTGTGCTGAGCCCCCTCCTCTACTCCCTCTTCACCTATGACTGCACACCTGTACATGGTACTAACACCATCATCAAGTATGCAGATGATACAACGGTGATTGGCCTCATCAGCAACAACGATGAGTTGGCCTACAGGGAGGAGGTCCAGCACTTAGCAGCATGGTGCGCTGACAACAACCTGGCCCTTAACTCCAAGAAGACCAAGGAGCTCATTGTAGACTTCAGGAAGTCCAGAGGCGGCACGCACACCCCCATCCACATTAACGGGACGGAGGTGGAACGTGTTTCTAGCTTCAGGTTCCTGGGAGTCAACATCTCCGATGACCTCTCTTGGATCCACAATACCTCAACTCTGATCAAGAAGGCTCATCAGCGTCTCTTCTTCCTGAGGAGACTGAAGAAGGTCCATCTGTCTCCTCAGATCCTGGTGAACTTCTACCGCTGCACCATCGAGAGCATCCTTACCAACTGCATCACAGTATGGTATGGCAACTGCTCTGTCTCCGACCGGAAGGCATTGCAGAGGGTGGTGAAAATTGCCCAACGCATCACCGGTTCCTCGCTCCCCTCCATTGAGTCTGTCCAAAGCAAGCATTGTCTGCGGAGGGCGCTCAACATCGCCAAGGACTGCTCTCACCCCAACCATGGACTGTTTACCCTCCTACCATCCGGGAGGCACTACAGGTCTCTCCGTTGCCGAACCAGCAGGTCGAGGAACAGCTTCTTTCTGGCGGCTGTCACTCTACTAAACAACGTACCTCGGTGACTGCCAATCACCCCCCCCCCCCCCCCCCCCCCCCCCCCCCCCCCCCGGACACTTATTATTTATTTTTTATTCAAATCGTTTGCTATGTCGCTCTTAAAGGGAGATGCTAAATGCATTTCGTTGTCTCTGTACTGTACACTGACAATGACAATTAAATTGAATCTGAATCTGAATCTGAATCTGAATCTCCGCTCTAATCTGGACTCTGTCTATTGCCCATGTTTGACCTAGACCTAGACAGGCCCTTCGGCCCAACTTGCCCATGCCGACCAAGATCCTCATCTACACTAGTCCTACCCGCCTGCATTTAGCCCACATCCCTCAATACCTCGATTGTACTTAGGTATAGTATTAGCTGATCTCTGGATGGAAGGATTGTTTGACGTTTCGGGTCAAATCCCTTCTTCAGACTGAAGAAGGGTCTCTACCAGAAACATCACCCATTCCTTCTATCCAGATACACTGCCTGACCGGCTGAGTTACTCCAGAATTTTGTGTCTGTCTTCGGTGTAAACCAGCATCTGCAGTTCCTTCCTACATTTCAGGCCTTTGCAATTTTACAACAATAAACCTATTTTTAATTTAATATTTAACTTGGAATTTAATATTTAACAAACCCTTGTATGCACAATGATGGAAAGATCTGTTTGCAATCGGCAAGATTAAAATAATTTAAAAATTGATAAGCAACGGATAGCCTTTGACATGACTTCAGCAGCTAATAAGCAACTTGGTAAATGTAAGACACAAGGAACTGCAGACGCTGGTTTACAAAAAAGACACAAAGTGCTGGAAGAACTCAGCGGGTCAGGCAGCATTACAAAAAAAAGACACTTTCTTTCAATGTATAAATCTGAGTGTAAACTCAGACACAAATTGCCTGTGTTGTTATTTAGTTTAGTTTTGAGATACAGCATGGAAACAGGCCCTTTGGCCCAACACGTCCATGCTGACCATCGATCACCCATTCACACAAATTCTATGTTATCCCACTTTCTCATCTACTCCCTACACACTAGGGGCAATTTACAAAGGCCAATTTTACTTCGGAGTCACGTGAGTGATTCCGTGAAGACCCCAGCGCAGTGCGCATGTGCGGCATAATCGCACAGCTGTGCAGAACGCGGCCAGCGGGAGTCGGCAGCTCCCGCATCCAAGGAACGTGAGGTAAGTACTTACCTTAATCGGGCCTTGTGGTTTTTGCTCCAGGGGGAGCAAAGTAGAGAGGCAGCGGCCCCCGTTTCGACTCCAGCGAAGGAGCCGACAGTGGAGGGGGAAAAGCGCTAACGGGACCGCACAGGCTGCGGACCGCTGCAAGGAGCTGCGCTGATGCCGGTCCGCTGAACAGCTGTTTGGTGAACAGCAGCAGACCGGCGGGAAGTTTAAAAACCCGACCGGCAGCCCTGCAGACTCCTGACAAGGAGAATCGCCGCCCGGGAACCGCTACAATGCCGCCTGAAAAAACGGCAGGCAGCCTCTACATACAGGTAAGATAAAAATCTTCCCAATTTAACAGGTTCTACAGGAGCCAACTTCCTCCAAAACTGGAACAGGTTGGAGACAGCAAAAATAAGTATGTCTGTCTCCCCAAGCCAGAGGAGGTCATGGAGTTCACCTCCAGGGAAAAAAGGGGCACTGGCTGAATGCCAAGGGAGCTGACACTCCTACCCCAGTGCTATTGCACTAGCCATCTCCCTGGACGAGGGATTGATGCAACAGCGGAGTTTGAGCTATGCCTCCTCCAATTTATAGCACACCCTTTTGCTCCCTCTTTTGAGGCTAGCTAAGGAGGCCAGGGCTGGGCTGGCTTAAACGCTGGGCAGGCGGACGAGAACAGCAGTATGCCAGGGGAGCAGGAGCAGGAAGAGCTATTGGGTGTCGGGGGCCACTACTTGGCTCCTCCACGCGACCATCTTCCCAACAAAGCCCTGCAGGAGCAGGCCTTTCTAGAGGCAAATCCGCAGGCAGCTGGGTCAGCAGACTCGCAGACAAGCAGCGAATTCTGAAGCTCCTAACAGAAGGGTCAAGATGTTACCGCCTTTGCTCGTTTTTCCACGGATCATACTCACCTGGCAGGCGAGACGCCATGATCACCAAGGTGGTTCTCCCAGGATGAGACTATCCCGTTGCACTACCAGGGTGCTGACGCCTAAGATGTTCCCAAATTTGGGATACTCGACTGAACAATGGTGCATATAGACCTGCCCGCAACCCCAAATATACGGGGCTATGCAAACCGCTGCTGCGGGAAGAGAGGCAGCTAAACCTGTGCGCCTCATGAGGGCAGGCCATGGAACGAGCAGGACATCGCATCCAACACCCAGCTGGCAGCACCCCTCGGCATCCACCAGCAATATCAAACAAGGACTGGTGAAAGGCTGGCGACCGCTTCACATTACCCCCAAAGTTCTTTTAGACAGGGGCCCAGAGCGGAGCCGTGGGAAAATGCGCCGCCCCACCGACAGCACCAGCATACCAGCAAACTAGGCCTTCATGAAAAAACAATAAACATTGTAGATGGTCTGGTTCCTCCCAGTCTACACTAAATAAGGGTGCTCTACTAACTGCGGGGGGGGGGCATTTACACTTGTTGATAAAGCATGGGATGCTGTCACAAATAACTAAAAATATACTCAACAGTATTAGAGGATAAAAACGAATTCAAATTGGGCATATTACCGCCAGTTCAGCAATGCGCCCAAAGGGCATTTTCTCCCTCTAAGAAAAGAGAAGTGAGAAGGTCAAGCTGAACTAAAAAGGATCATTACTAAACGGATCATGGGAGTAAACATGAACCATTGGAATTTGTATCGAATATATTCACCAAAACTACAAAAGATGGTGAATGTAGCATTATCATTGATCTAATATCACTAAATAAATCTGTTGAGTATATACACTTTAAGATGGAGACGGGTTTTTGTCACTGCCAGACATCTGATCTCCCAAGGATACCTATGGGGAGCATTGATATGGAAGATGCTAACTATCTTATACCCATACACTAGGATCATTATAGATACCTAAAAAATTTTACCTGGATAATGGATATCCCGGTTAGGGCAACCATGGGAGCATAGAGCATTCCCTATGGTCTAACCTCAGCCCTAAAACTACTATAAATATTAACAAAATGGCCATGAAAATATTAAGAAAACAAGCATAATCATGGCATATATTGGATGATATCCTCATATTAGGGGAAACAAAGGAATTAGCTGTGGCAGCAGTTCTAGCTACGAAACAGCTCTCTAAAGCTCTGAGGTTTATCCCACACCCAGATATACCAGAATTGAAGCGTTAACTACCAAGGATTATCTGGGCTTCAATAATAATTCCGTCCATATGATTGTTACTTTGCCAAGGTACTTGGGTCACTATAATCAAATCATGAATGTACCCACTGAAGCTATATCACAATTAAGGTGGTGGGTAGACATATATTTGGCATAGTTTTCAGCCCTATTATCATCACCAATCCCAACTTGGTTATTAAAAACCGATGCCAGTACTTTAGGCTGGGGAGCAACTAAACTCCATATCCAGCACAGGTAACAGATGGACCAATTCACAAACATCGTTACTACACATACCGGGCATCAACTACTTGGGATTGGTGATCGCCTATTGGGCTAAAAAACTTATGCATTTCAAATGCAGCACGTACATATGTGGTTACGGATTGATAATACTATGGTGGTGGCTTATATCAACCATATGGGGAGCATAATAATCATTATTGTGCAACAAATTGGTCAAACAAATCTGGCAATGGTGTGTCAAAAGACATTTTAACTATCAGCTGCCTATGTCCTAGGAAGCTAGAACACAGTGGGAGACACCATGTCACGGGGTAACATTTATGACTACATTGAATAGATGTCAAACCCAAAATATCTGCTAAAGGTATTAATCAGTTTGAAAGCCAGATATCAATTTGGTTGCACAAGACGGAATCACCAGTAACCTATGTATGTGACTTAGGAACCAGATTAGAGGCAGCAGCGATAGATGCCTACACGCTGGAAGGGGGAATTTCTGCTTTGCCTTCCTGCCTTCTGCCTCATCAGACGGGCACTTCGCAATACAGATGGGATCTGTCTCCGAGGTATTGAACGTGCCCGACCGGCCTACACAGCCATGGTTCCCAGTTCATCACGACACGGTGGGCGAGTCACCTATGGATTTTCCTAGTGGACCATGGTTGCTGACTCAACCCAGTATCAGGCACAAGCCACCCATGCCAGGGAAACATCAAACTCCTGGGTGCAGGTTTGAATAGACCTTACCAGGGACTGGGACTATCCAAAGGAACCATTACCACCATGTCGGCATCCCTGCGAACAGTCACTAAAAGCTAACATGGGTAAAATACTGCCACGACGCAGGGACAACGAACTATTCAACCACTGACGTATTGGAGTTCCTGGAACATCTACACCATGACTATAAGGTGAGTTACAGTGCCGTTAATACAGCATGGAGCGCCTTATCTGCTTATCTAAAACAGCATGTCAGCAGAGCATGGGATCCCATATCTCAGAGAATGGCACCAGCCAGATCCCTCAGCTTGCTCAATCTATGTTAAAAACGCTCATGCTTATGGCTCTCGTACACGCTCACAGAGTCCAGTCACTCCATAAGACTAGACTGGATACATGGTGATTACCCCAGACGCATCACGTTCATATTCTAGGTCTGGTAAATCTAACTCGCAGGTATATGGGACTAGGCGAGATTATGAGTTCGGCACGGACTAGTAGGGTCGAGATCGCCTGTGTTTTCCGTGCTGTAATCGTTATATGGCTATATGGCCAGGAACGCCCAATTAACTGGTGGGATTCCGGGCCTACCCACCAGAGTCCAGGTTGAGTGTGGTGACCCATCTACTACTATATATAGACACAACCCACAATCTTAGAGGGAGAGGAAAGCCTATGGGTCAACCACAGAAACCCCAAGACGGGGTACGAGCCAAACCACTCCAAGGTGGCTCAAACAGGTACTGAAAGCTGCCGGAATAGATAATAATACATTTGAATCCCATTCCACTAGGGCAGCATTGGTATCAGCGGCTGAACGAATGGACATCCCGGTTGACCACATTCTCAATATGGCAGAATGGTCAAGGGAATGACGTTCAGAACAATTTTTATTATAAACCGTTGATAAACCTGATTTAATTGCAGGAAGAATATTACAAACTGCAATATTAATTTAAGCTCAGGGGAGCTCTTTATGTTGTTATTGTTAACAAATACCTTTCTGTTTCTTGTGAAAGCAGATCCACTGGTTGATTACGATAACACTTCCTCCCTCAAAAACTTCGGCAGTGAGTGAAATAAAAACTGTTACACGGTTTGAAATCACAGACTTTGAAGTCTTCACGGAATCACTCACGTGACTCCGAAGTAAAATAGTAAGATTAAACGAGTACTTACCAGTATGAAGTTTGATCTGTATTTTATGAGGAGTTACGGTGAGGTATTACGTGCCCGCCGCTCCCACCCTCAATATATAGATCAAACTAATAAACTGATGTCTCATGATCTTTACTATCTTACTTCAAATATTGTGTCTATCCTGTGATTTCACACCGCTGCTTCGAAGTATGCCGCACATGCGCACTGCGCTGGGGTCTTCACGTAATACCTCACCGTAACTCCTCATAAAATACAGATCAAACTTCATACTGGTAAGTACTCGTTTAATCTTACTATTAACCTACATACTTGTATGTATTTGGGATGTGGGAAGAAAGTAGAGCACCCGGTGGAAACACACACTGTGTCAGTTAGTTCCAGTTGTTATCAGGCAACTGAACCATCTCTCAACAACTAGGGAGTGGTCCTGAACTACCATTTACCTCTTTGGATACACTCGGATGCTCTTTAATTGGACTTTACTGGCATTTCTTGCACTAAACGTTACTCCCTTTATCCTGTATCTGAACACTGTGGACGGACTGATTGTAATCATGCATTGTCTTTCCGCTGACTGGATAGCACGCAACAAAAAAGCTTCTCACAGTATCTCAGTACATGTGACAATATACTAAACTAAACTGAACTGAACATTTGTGGTAAAGAGCTTATTCAAATGGCTCCTCACTACTTTCAGAAGGGAACGTAGGGATGGGCAATGCATGCTGGTCGTTTTACCCAGTGCCTACATTCCTGCCACATAGTGATGTCTTGTGAACTGAATGTCACTTGGTTCTTCTCCAGATAATTGAGATATTAAAAGGTGTAGGAGAGAAACCAAGCAGATTGAGTGCTGTCGGTATGTCTTAAATATTCTCATGAACCCCTACAGGTGTACAGTAGGGCAGCAGGGTGGCGCAGTGGTAGAGTTGCTGCCTTATAGCGCATGCCGTGCCAGAGACCCAGGTTCCACCCCGACTACAGGTGAGTTTGTACGTTCTCCCCGTGACCGCATGGGATTTCTCCGGGATCTTCAGTTTCCTCCCACACTCCAAAGACGCACAGGTTTGTAGCTTAATTGGCTTGGTATACGTGTAAATTGTCCCTAGTGTGTTGGATAGTGTTAATGTGAGGGGATCGCTGGTGGGTGCAGTCTCGATGGGCTGAAGAGCCTGTTTCCCTGCTGTATCTCTAAACTAAAGTCAATCTAGAGAGCACCAGGAACAGCTGCATCACAGCAACTCCAACTCTCCAGATGTGTAGGGCTATAGAAGATTTTACATGGATCAAAAAGGCAAGAATATAGATTGAGATAACCCAAAAGGTGAATACTTTAAATTGCAACCGCATGTGCAAATTCACAATGGCCGCAGTAAAATGCAGATGCAAGAGAATGCAGGCGCTGGAATGTTGAGCAAAACACAAAGTGCTGGAGGAACTCAGCAGATCAGGCAGCATCTGTGGAGGGAATAGATGGGTGACATTTCGGGTCGGGACCCTTCTTTATCAGATGAGCAATATGAGTATATCTCCATGAGCCTCCTCTGCCCTTTAAAAGGCAAATCCGACCTCATCTTCACATTTCTATCAGCATCCAGTAACATTTCAATGATGATTGGCATGGACTTGGTGAGCTGAAGGGCCTATTTCCAAAGTCAAAATCATTTTTATTGGTCACATACACCCGAAGGTGCAGTGAAATTCATTCTGTTTCCATGCTATATCTGTTTCTAGGCCTGTTTCCATACTATATCTCTGTAAACTAAACTAAATACAGTAACACCAATAGGCATCTTGTGCCTGAGTCGCCACAAGAATTTATATATTGAAAGAACATGCCTTTTCTTTGTAATGCTGCCTGACTCGCTGAGCCGCTGGAAGGAAGCAGAGGGTGATGGTGGAAGGTTGCTTCTCGGACTGGAGGCCTGTGACTAGTGGTGTACCTCAGGGTTCGGTGCTGGGCCCGTTACTGTTTGTCATCTACATCAATGATTTGGATGAGAACATACAGGGCAATATTAGCAAGTTTACAGATGATACAAAAGTGGGTGGTTTTGCAGATAGTGAAGATGGTTGTGAAAAATCGCAGCAGGATCTGGATCATTATGCATCATTTGATCATTGGCCAGGTGGGCGGAGGAATGGTTGATGGAATTTAATACAGAGAACTGTGAGGTGTTGCATTTTGGGAAGTCTAACAAGGGCAGGACCTACACAGTGAATGGTAGGCCTCTGGGTAGTGTTGTGAAGCAGAGGGATCTAGGAGTACAGGTGCATGGTTCCTTGAAGAGTAGTCAAAAAAGTGTTTGGCACATTGGCCATCATCAGTCAGTATAGACGTTGGGAGGTCATGTTGCAGTTGTATAAGACGTTGGTGAGGCCGCATTTAGAATATTGTGTTCAGTTCTGGGCACCATGTTACAGGAAAGATGTTGTCAAGCTGGAAAGGATACAGAGAAGATTTACGAGGATGTTGCCAAGGCTAAAAGGTCTGAGCTATAGGGAGAGGTTGAGTAGGCTGGGTCTCTATTCCTTGGAGCACAGGAGGATGAGGGGTGATCTTATAGAGGTGTATAAAATCATGAGAGGAATAGATCAGGAAGATGTACGGAGTCTCTTGCCCAGAGTAGGTGAATCGAGGACCAGAGGATATAGGTTCAATGTGAAGGGGAAAAGATTTAATAGGGATCTGAGGGGTAATATTTTCACACAAAGGGTGATGGGTGTATGGAACAAGGAGGTAGTTGAGGCAGGGACTATACCAACATTTAAGAAACAGTTAGCCAAGTACATGGATAGGACATGTTTGGAGGGATATGGACCAAGCGCAGGCAGGTGGGACTAGTGTAGCTGGGACATGTTGGCCGGTGTGGGGCAAGTTGGGTCGAAGGGCCTGTTTCTATACTGTATCACTCTATAACTCTATGACTAACTAGAGAACAGTCTGGAGCTACCATCCACCTCATTGGACACCCACGGCCTATCTTTGTTCAGACTTTACTGGTCTTTATCTTGCGCTAGGCGTTACTTACATTATTCCCTTTATGATACACCTGTACATTGTGGATAGCTCGATTGTAATCATGTGTAGTCTTTCCGGTGACTGGTTAACACGCAACAAAATGCTTCCACTGTAGTTCGGTACACATGACAATAAACTATACTAAACTACCCCTGCTTTTATAAACATTGCCCTTTGATGGAGAGAGTTTTAATGACTTTTAAAAGACATTTGGACAGATGTGTGGATAGACAATAGACAATAGGTGCAGGAGTAGGCCATTCGGCCCTTCGAGCGAGCACCGCCATTTAAACATTTAAAAAAAAATTTAATTCTTTATTTCGAACAGAATAAAAGAATAAAAAGCAAGTGTGAAACTGCATACAAAAAACAAAACAAGAATATTTATAAAGAGTCATAAACAATATCTATACATAAATGAAATCGTATGTGTCCGAAAAGGAGCAGGAAGAAGCCAAAGCTTCTTAATTCCCACCCCTTCAATGTGATCATGGCTGATCATCCCCAATCTGTACCCCGTTCCTGCCTTCTCCCCATATCCCCTGACTCCACTGTCTTTAAGAGCCCTATCTAGCTCTCTCTTCAAAGTATCCAGAGAACCGGCCTCCACCGCCCTCTGAGGCAGAGAATTCCACAGACTCACCACTCTCTGTATGAAAAAGTGTTTCCTCATCACCGTTCTAAATGGCTTACTCCTTATTCTTACACTGTGGCCCCTGGTTCTGGACTCTCCCAACATCGGGAACATGTTTCCTGCCTCTGGCGTGTCCAAACCCTGAATAATCTTATATGTTTCAATAAGATATCCTCTCATCCTTCTAAACTCCAGAGTATACAAGCCCAGCCACTCCATTCTCTCAGCAAATGACAGTCCCGCCATCCCGGGAATTAACCTTGTAAACCTACGCTGCACTCCCTCAATAACAAGAATGTCCTTCCTCAAATTAGGGGACCAAAATTGCACACAATACTCCAGGTGTGGTCTCACTAGGGTGGGTTTAGAGGGCTGTGGGCCAAATGCAGGCATATCACCTGGCATGCTGAATTGGTCAGCATGGACAAGGTGGGCCAAAGGGCCTGTTTCCATGCTGTTCAGCTGTGTGACTGATTGAAAGGAAAGGTTCAAAAGATTGTTAACTGTGGTCTCAGTGTCGATAGGTGAATTAGATTTGAGGTGGATGTCAGCAGTGATATTTTGGCTGAATTATAGAGATCCACCAAGAGTGCTTTGATATCCCTGATCACTGTCTCATACACGTTGATTTTATCTCATAGCCTGATTGATTGGAAGATACAGCATGAGAACAGAACCTTCAGCCCACCAAGTCTATGCTGACCATCGACCACGTGTTCACACTAGTTCTATGTTATCCCACCTTCTGTATCCCCCCATTCCCAGGGATAATTTACCGAGGGCCAACTAACCTAGAAACCCGCATGTCTTTGGGATGTGGGAGGAAACCAACGCATCTGGAGGTCACGGGGAGAACGTGCAAACTCCACACACACTCCACACACACACGCACACGCGCACACACGCACACACACACACGCACACACGCACACACACGCACACACACACACACACACACACACACACACACACACACACACACACACACACACACACACACACACACACACACACACACACACACACACACACACACACACACACACACACACACACACACACACACACACACACACACACACACACACACACACACACACACACACACACACACACACACACACACACACACACACACACACACACACACACACACACGCACGCACACACACACACGCACACACACACACACACACACACACACACACACACACACACACGCACACACGCGCACACACACACACACACACACACACACACACACACACACACACACACACACACACACACACACACACACACACACACACACACACACACACACACACACACACACACACACACACACACACACACACACACACACACACACACACAGGCAGCACTCGAGGTCAGGATCGAACCCTGGTCTCCAGCGCCGTGAGGCAGCAGCACTACCAGCTGCGGCACTGTGCTGCCAGGCAGCATTTGTCTCTCAAGAAGCAGCTTGTGACCAAACCAGTACTCATTTGGTGACTGAAACAGGGATGTAATGCTGAGGCTCTATAAGGCGCTGGTCAGGCTGCATTTAGAGTACTGTAAGCAGTTTTAGACCCCATATATGAGGAAGGATGTGCTGGCATAGAGAAGGTCCAGTGGAGAGATGAGAATGATCCTAGGGATGATTGGGGTTAACATACGATGAGCGTTTGATGGTACGGGGCCTGTACTCAGTGGAGTTTAGAAGTACGAGGGTGGATTACATCAAAACTTACCGAATTGTAAAAGACCTGGATAGAGTGGATGTGGAGAGGATGTTTCCAATCGTGGGAGAGTCTAGAACCAGAAGGGACAACCTTAGAATACAGGCATGTACCTTTGGAAAGGGAATGAGGAAGAATGTATTTAGTCAGAGGGTGGTGAATCTGTGGAAGTCATTGCCACAGTAGGCTGTGGAGGCCAAGTCAGTGGATATTTTTAAGGTGGAGATTGATAGATTCTTGCTTAGTACGGGTGTCAGGGGTTATGGGGAAAAGGCAGGAGAATGGCGTTGAGAGAGAAAGATAGATCAGCCATGTAGACTTGATGGGTGGAATGGCCTAATTCTGCTCTTAGAACTTCTGAACTTCAGAATCTCTGAAAGAGTCCCACATTTGGCAAGATTAACCTCTAACCTGCTGCTGACCTTCTACCGCTCGTCCATCGAGAGCCTGCTGACATACTGCATTACAGCATGGTATGGCAGCTGCAACATGGCAGACAGGGAGAGGCTTCAGAGGGTAACCAGGACAGCGCAGAGGATCATTGGCTGCCCTCTCCCCTCCCTGATGGACATCTACACCTCCCGCTGCCTTAGCAGGGCAAAGAAGATCATCAAAGACAGCTCCCATCCTGCGTTTGGACTGTTCGACCTGCTGCCCTCTGGAAGGCGCTATAGGTGCATCAAATCCAGGACAAACAGACTCAGGAATAGTTGCTTTCCGAGAATTATATCTACTATAAATTCAAATTCACACATGCACTGACTACACCGCCCAACACGGACTTCCATCTGTATATATGTATATATGTATGTAGCGCCGCAGAATTGTGCACCTATTCCCCCCCCCCCCCCATCTCCCTTCTGTTTTTTTGTTTTTTCTGTTTCTTGTTTTTTGTGCTAAATTGTATGTATGCACTGAGTACGAGCAGCTTTCAGTTTCACTGTACATGTATAGTGACAATAAATGGCATATCTCATTTCATTACTTGAGCAAGTGAATACATTTGTTCCTGTTAGTCAGAAACATAGAAACATAGAAAATAGGTGCAGGAGTAGGCCATTCAGCCCTTCGAGCCTGCACCTGTTCTGGACTTCCCCAACATCGGGAACAATCTTCCTGCATCAAGCCTGTCTATCCCCTTAAGAACTGACAACAAGACTTGTTCACTGCAGATTCACCTTCAACTGCCTCAATGCGCTTGGGTAGATTTCTATAAATGTGTTCAAGGTTACGACAATCAGTAAACCTTTATCAATGACTACTGACTACACAATTAATCTATTGGCCTAAGGTTTATTGGAATTCCTAGCTCTTTGTGACTGGAAGCATGTGCTTACAAGTTGGATCCTGTGGTTGTGTTTTAACTTTAATAGTATATAAGTCATCTAGCAAATGCTTTAAGGGATAGTGTCATAAAATCATAGTCATACAGCACAGAAGCAGGCCCTTCGACCCCACTTGTCCATGCTGACCAAGTTGCCTCATCTCATGCCCCACCTCTCTGCATTTGGCCCATATCCCTCAAAACATTTAGTGTAGGAATGAACTGCAGAGGCTGGCTTAAATCAAAGGTAGACACAAAATGCCGGAGTAACTCAGTGGGTCAGGCAGTATCTCTGGAGAGAAGGAATGGGTGATGTTTCGGGTCAAGTCCCTTCCTTCTTCAGTCACCCATTCCTTCTCTCCAGAGATGCTGCCTGATCCGCCGAGTTACTCCAGCATTTTGTGTTTACCTCCCTCAAAACCTTTCCTATCCAAGTACCTGTCCAAATGTCTATTAAATAGTGTTATATTCAATATGCCTGAACTACCTCCTCTGGCAGCTCGTTCCATACACCCAACACCCTTTTGTGTGGAAAGGTTGCCTCCCAGGTATCTATTTAATCTTTCCCCTCTCATCTTAAACCCATGTCCCCTGGTTCTTGATTCCCCTAATCGGGGTAAATGACTGTACATTCAGCCTATCGACCCCCTTGTGATTTTATACACCTCTATAAAATCACTCCTCATCCTCCTGCGCTCCAAGGAATAGAGTCCCAGCCTGCCCCACCTCTCCCTGTAGCTCAGACCCTCAGGTCCTGACAACACCAGCCAACCTGTTCCCCTCATCAGTTTATACACTGACCAATTGTGTAATGACCAACCAGTGCTCATTTATATTAGAAATAAGATCCTTCTGGACTCTTCAGTGTGCTATTCATCCTAACACAGTAAACTCTTGGTATAGAGTGAGTTGTAACTTATTTATTTTCACGTGTCCAGACATACAGTAAAATGTAGCTACAAGGAAGTGCTGATGATGGTACGCTCTTCACCTGTGTCCACCCTATCACTTGCCAGGCTTTGTCCCCACCCCTTCCTCTCTTCCAGCTTTCTCTCCTACAATGCAATCAGTCAGTAGAAGTGTCCCAACCTGAAACGTCACCTGTCCATGTTCACCAGAGAAGCTGCCAGATCTCCTGAGTTTACTTTTGGAAATACAGCACGGACAAAGGCCCTTCGGCCCATCGAGACCGCACCAACCCGCAATCCCCGCACATTTACACTATTCCACACACTCTAGCGACAATTTACATTTATACCAAGCTGATTAACCAACAAACCTCTACGTCTTTGGAGTGTGAAAGGAAATTGAAGATCTCAGAGAAAACCCATGTGGTCACGGGGAGAACGTGCAAACTCCGTACAGGCAGCACCCGTAGTTGGGATCGAACCTGGGTCTCCGGCGCTGTAAACACTGTAAGGCAGCAACTTTACCGCTGCACCACCGTGGCCATCCAGTTACTCCAGCACTTTGTGTTCTAGTCCAGATACAGCGAAAAGCTTTATCAGCTTGCCAT
Source organism: Leucoraja erinaceus (assembly GCF_028641065.1). Lineage (NCBI taxonomy): Eukaryota > Metazoa > Chordata > Chondrichthyes > Rajiformes > Rajidae > Leucoraja > Leucoraja erinaceus. Next base: position 653,309 of record NC_073389.1, on the reverse strand, counting down.
CCAGTCAAATCATACTACACCCAAGAGCACTTTGATGGAATAAAGCCCTGCCCTGTCCAACCTCTCCCTGTAGCGTTGGCCCTCAGGGGCTCTGCCACTGTAAGACAGTAGCTCTACCGCTGGGCCACTGTGCTATTTAGGTACATTTGTTATTATCTCATGTACAAGGGTGGGACAAGTCTTTGATTACGTTGGCTGCTTTTCTGAGGCAGCGTGAAGTGCAGATGGAGTCAGTGGTGGGGAGTCTGGTCTGTGATGCCCTGGGGTAGTCTGTGGTGCACTACAGATGTACATCAAAGCACCAAAGCACAAGGCCTTATCTGCGTAGTTCACCTTTGCTCCATTTCTTCTTCCAAAGATATTATCTGCAGGAACATTTCAATAACGCTACCAGTTCTGCAGCCAAAGCAGAAGATTATCAGATTGAACCAGATCCCATGCTTCAGGATGTCATCCAAACTAATAAAAGATAGACACAAAATGCTGGGGTTACTCAGTGGGACAGGCAGCATCTCTGGAGAAAAGGAATAGGGTGACGTTTCAGATCGAGACCCTTCTTCAGACCATACTATTTGATGATTTTAACATCAAGCGATGAAGTTATTTGAAAATTGGAAAATCATCAAAAATAGAGGCCATGAAACTACAGTGTTGACATTGTTGTAAAAACCTATCAAGCCTATCGATGCCATACACGATCTAATGGATGTGGGACTTCAGTCATAGCCCTTCAGTTAAATTTGAACTGCGCCCTGAAAGGACGTTCAGTTCAAGGTAATCTTCTCAGGAAGTAGAGGCGCTGATGAGCTTTCTTTATAATTGCATCAGTGTTCTGGAAACAGGAAAGATCTTCGGAAATATGCACGCCCAGGAATTTGAAGATCTTGACCCTCTCCACCATCGACCTGTTGATAGAAACGGGACTGTGGGTCCCCATCCTACCCCTTCCGAAGTCTACAATCAGTTCCTTGGTTTTCCTGGTGTTGAGAGCCAGGTTATTGTGCTGGCACCATTTGGTCAATTGGTTGATCTCACTTCTATACTCTGACTCGTCCCCATCAGTGATACGTCCCACAACAATGGTGTCGTCGGCAAACTTGATGATGGAATTCGCACTATGTCCGGCTACGCAGTCATGAGTATAGAGTGAGTACAGCAGGGGGCTGAGCACGCAACCTTGAGGTGCTCCCGTGCTGTTTGTTATCGAGGCTGACACATTTCCACCAGTACGAACAGACTGTGGCCTGTGAATGAGGAAGTCGAGGATCCAAATGCAGAGGGATGCGCAGAGACACAGTTCTGCGAGTTTGGTAACCAGCTTGGAGGGATGATTGTATTAAATGCCGAGCTGTAATCGATGAATAACAGCCTGACCTATGAGTTTTTGTTGTCCAAGTGGTCCAGTGCGGAGTGGAGGGCCAGCGAGATCGCATCCACCATTGATCTGTTGTGGCGGTAAGCGAATTGTAGTGGGTCCAGGTTTTTGTCGAGGTAGGAGTTGATTTGCTCCATGATCAACCTCTCAAAGCACTTCATCACCACTGACGTTAGTGCCACTGGTCGATAGTCATTGAGGCACGTCACCTTACTCTTCTTGGGCACTGGTATAATTGATGCCCTTTTAAAGTAGGTGGGGAGCTCAGACCTCAGAAGTGAGAGGTTGAAAATGTCCGTAAAAACACCAGCCAGTTGGTCCGCACAGGTTTTTAGAACACGACCGGGTATACCATCAGGTCCAGGAGCTTTTCAGGGGCTCACGGCGAATGGGGGCTCGAGAAGGCACATCAGTGTTCTCCCTATCAAAGCGTGCGTAAAACACATTGAGCCCATCAGGGAGTGATGCTTCACTGACATTCGAGCTGCCTCCTGATTTCACATTGTAGGAGGTGATGGCATTCAAGCCCTGCCACAGCTGCCGAACATCTGTCTCATCCTCCAGCTTGGAGCAGAAGTTCCTATTGGCCGTTTTGATGGCCTTACCAAGGTCGTATCTGGACTTCTTGTAGACCTCTGTGTCACCAGACATGAATGCCTGGGATCTGGTCTTCAGAAGAGTGCGGATCTCATGGTCCATCCAAGGCTTCTGGTTAGGAAACACTTTGAAGGTTTTTGTAGGGATGCAGTCCTCCACACATTTCTTTATGAAGTCTGTAACAACTGTGGCGTATTCATTCAGGTCCGTTGCCGAGTCCCTGAACATGGTCCAGTCTACAGACTCCAAACAGTCCTGGAGTTGTTCCTCTGTCTCCCTCGACCAGCTCTGTACAGTCCTCACCTCTGGGGGTGCGCTCTTCAATTGCTGCCTGTAGGCAGGAAGAAGCAGCACCGCAGTATGGTCGGATTTACCGAAGTGAGGGCGAGGGATAGAGGGATAGGCATCTTTGATGGTTGTGTAGCAGTGGTCGAGGGTGATGGTCCTCTGGTGCTGCAGGAGACATGTTGGTGGAAGTTAGGGAGCGATTTCTTAAGGTCGGCTTTGTTGAAGTCCCCGGCTACGGTGTGAAACAGAACACAGAGCATTCCCTCAGCTCCCTTTGGTAAAGCAGCCTTGACCTTAAGTCCTCCACTTTGTTTTCTAGTGATTGTACGTTGGCCAGTGGGATAGTAGGGAGAGGGGGCTGAAGTCCCCTGCTAGCACAGTCTGACCTGAAGTCCTGCCCGACAGCCACGTTTCCGTACTCCATGGAGCCCTCCTCTGTGTTTAAAGGTACAGTACTTACTGGTCTCCGCGAGGTTGGGGAATCCCCTGCGATGGGGAATTCACTTACAGTCGGCACCTCCAGCTCTGTTGCTGCTGGGAGATCCTGCCCGACGGCCTCGATTCCGGACTCCATGACGGCCTCCCCAGTGTGCGAGCCTCCGCGAGGTCAGGGATTCCCCTCCAATCTGGGATTCCCTTACCGTCGCTATCTTTGAGAGTTCACAGTAACGCTAATGCATTTAAATGCGTTAGCAGCTCGCTACTTACATTGTTGGTTCCTGCAGATTCTTCGATTCAGGTGAGCTCAGGAACACTATATTTGAAGATTTTCTGTTGTGCGCTGGCAAAATGTCACTACAGGTAGGCGGCATCTTAGGTTTAATGATACTCACATAGTCACATGTCCCTAGGTACAGTGAAATGCTTTGTTTTGCATGGTAAAATCATACATCAGACCTCACCTAGGCAGTACACAAGTGTCGCCACATCTCTGGCACCAACAAGGTTACAAATATACCTAAATTACATTTACCAATCCAATTAACCTACATACCAGTATGCCTCTGGAGTGTGGGAAGAAACCAAAGATCTCGGAGAAAACCCACTCAGGTCACAGGGAGAATGTACATACTCCGTACAGACAGCTCCCGTAGTCAGGATTAGATCCAGGTCTCTGGCACTGTAGGGAAAGTGGTTCTACTGCTGTGCCACAGTGCTGTTTAGTTTACTTTATTATTGAATTGAATTATCCTTTTGGTCTGAACGAAATTTTGTGCCTTGCAATTTTATACATATAATAAAATAACAAAACACACAATAAACACAAATTTAATATCCACCACAGTGAGTTCACCAGGCACCTCCTCACTGTGATGGAAGGCAAAAATCTTAAAGTCGCTGTTTCTTCCCTCCGTGTTCTCCCTCTGCGCTGAGGCGATCCAGGCTTCCGATGTTGTGACCCCGCCGGGTGATGGTAAGTCAGTCAGTTCCGCGGCCCGGGGTGGTCGAACCTGCCGCCCTCCAGTCCAGTGGACGCAGCTGTAGTTGCGGGAGCTCCGGAAAAACAGGTCACCAACCTGTGACCTGCGAGCTCCCGATGATGTCGTCCACTGGGCCCGCGGCTGAGCCCCAGAATTCAGGTCGCCGCAGCCGGAACACCGGAATGCCGCCACAGCCCCGAAGTCGGCCTGTCTCGCACTGGTAAGTCCTGGCTGGCTCTGCCTCCGGAGCCTCGAGGTCGGTCGCAGTTGGAGTCCGCCAGCTCCGCCATGAGCCTTCAGCGCAGAGACGGAGACGGAGATGGGGGATACGACAAGAAAAAGTCGCATCCCCCTGAAGGAAGAGACCAAAACCATGTTTCTCCCACCCCCCCCCCCCCCCCCCCCGCACCACCCCCCACACATGCACAACCTAATAAACTAAAATTTAACCAAACCAGGACAAAAAAAAACAACAAAAAAAAAGAAAAACAGACGGACTGCAGGCGAGCCGCAGCTGCCAGTCAGCGCCGCCACTTCTGTCTCATGTACTATGAATGAAAAGCTTTTTGTTGCGTGTTATTGAGTCAAAGAAAACTATACACGATACAATCAAGCTGTCCCCAGTGTACAGATACAGGATAAAGGGAATAATATTTCATGCTGCTGTAGTTCTGTGTTATCCCACTTTCTCATCCACTCCCTGCAAACTAGGGGCAATATACAGCGGTCAATTGAGCTACAAACCCGCACGTCTTTGGGATATGGGAGGAAACCGGAGCACCTGGAGGAAACGCACGCGGTCACAGGGAGAACGTGAGGATCCATCCTGGGAGGTAGTGCAGAAGCCATGTGAGGTGAGGGGACGGTGCGTTTGCGGGTTGAGATGTCGGTGGAGTGGGCCGCTGTAGGCCCTGTTGCAGCCTGGGGATCGATTAGATCGGGTGCCGCTCCAAGTGTGGATCGGACATAGCCTGCGGCGGCACGGAGCAGCTATGGAGGATACCGACAACAACACCTGGCCAGGCCGACCCTACAACTCCGACCCAGTGCCGTTGCCAGGGCAACGGTCCTTTATGGCCAAGTTAAAGCGTTAACAATTTTAACAACACTGAAGGGTACAAAATGGAACCGGAAACATGGCGGCTCTTGTGTAATCTACTGCCTTACTCTGAAGTATGATTGTACCGAGTGAAAAGATTGTGCCTTGAGGGCGGCACTGTGGCCTAGCGGGAGATTTGCTGCCTCACAGCGCCAGAGTTCGGTGAGGTTCGATCCTGACCATGGATGTGGTCTGTACGCAATTTGTACGTTCTCCCTGTGACCACGTGGGTTTTCCCTGGGTCCTCTGGTTTCCTCCCACACTCAAAAACGTACAGGTTTGTAAGTCTGAAGAAGGGGCTCAACCTGAAATGTCACCTATTCCGCTTCTCCAGAGATGCTGCCTGACCCGCTGAGTTACTCCAACACTCTGTGACTATCTTCTCTTTGTAAATTAATTGACTTTGGTAAAAATTGTAAATTATCCCTGGTGTGTAGGGCAGTGGTAGTGTGCAGGGTGATTGCTGGTTGGCACCGACTCAGTGGGCTGATGGGCCTGTTCCCACGCTGTATCGCTAAACTAAACTAAACTAAAAACAAAACTAATGTATAGGAAGATTGTTACTGAACTGTATGCAAAATAGAATTTCAGCGTACCTGGATACATGTGAGAATAAAGTCCCATTGAACTAGTGAACCATTGAGAGCTGATGCCGTCTTTAAGATAGAGTGCTGTTCCATAAAAATAGACAGTGCAGTCTGTGCTGGACTATGAGCAAGATAAAACCAGAGTGAGCAACATGATAAATCAATGAATCTTCAAGGGCTGTAAATTCTATGAGATCCTTTGCAAAGGTTTTATCTTCACAAACAAAAATAGAACAGGAGGTTTAAAGGTCAATTGGATACAAATTAGTCTGCAATCCCCGGTCTAATAACATGACTACATTTCACATTACCACGTTGGTATTGTTTAAATTACAGAAATATATCTTACTTGTGACCATCTGGGGCGACAGATGGCGCAATGGGCTATGTGTTTGGCTGGCGATCGGAAGGTAGCCGGTTCGAATCCCGCTTGGAGTGCATACTGTCGTTGTGTCCTTGGGCAAGACACTTCACCCACCTTTGCATGCGTGTGAATGTGTGTGAATGTGTGTGAGTGATTGGTGGTGGTCGGAGGGGCCGTAGGCGCAGATTAGCAGCCACGCTTCCGTCAGTCTGCCCCAGGGCAGCTGTGGCTAAAGAAGTAGTTCACCACCTCCGAATGTGACTGAGGAGTGAATGAATAATGCGATGTAAAGCGCCTTGAGTATCTAGAGAGGCGCTATATAAATCCCATCCATTATTATTATTATAGAAGGCATGTACAGTGCATTCAGAAAGTATTCAGACTTCTTTTTTTTCCAGATTTTGTAACGTTACAGCCTTATGTTAAAATTGATTAAATTGATTTAAAATCATCAATCTACACACAATATCCCAGAATGAAGAAGCAAAACCAGGAGTTTAGAAATGTTTGCAAAGTAATTAAAAATAAATAACTAAAATATCACATTTACATAAGTATTCAGACCCTTTGCTATGACACTCCAAATTGAGCTTAGGTTCATCCTGTTTCCATTGATTATCTAGATGTTTCTCCAACTTGGATTGGAGTCCACCAGTGGTAAATTAAATTGATTGGACATGATTCAGAAAGGCACACACCTGTCTATATAAGGTCCCACAGTTGACGGTGCATGTCAGAGCAAAGTCCAAGCCATGAAGACGAAGGAATTGTCCGTAGACCTCCGAGATAGGATTGTGTCGAGACACAGATCTGGGAAGGGTATAAAACAATTTCTGCAGCATTGCAGGTCCTGAAGAGCACGGTGGCCTCCGTCATTATTAAATGGAATAACTTTGGAACTCTTCATGAAGGACTCGTGATCCATAAATTATCCATACATCCACATCCATAAAGTTTCCTCAGATGCAAGCTAAGGAATGGGATAATTGTCAGCTGTTAGTTGGACAAAATTAGGACATTTTATTATTTGCCAAAATATATTTCTCAATGTTTCTTGTTTAAAGCCTGCACATTCACCCAAACCACTTATTTATTTATTTATTTATCATCTAATAACAGACAAGCCTGCAGCATGGAATGATGTCAACAATCCTGATTTTGGCAAATAATAAAATGTCCTAATTTTGTCCAACTAACAGCTGACAATTATCCCATTCCTTAGCTTGCATCTGAGGAAAATTTATTTCAAAACGCATTGATAGTTTACGATTATTTAAATGGTAAATGTAGCTTCAGAAGCGTTTTCATTTTGCATGTTAAAACCCACCTGAGAACCATGGGCGATTTTGTAATTTTACTGACGGATTTTTCACTTTTAAAACTTTTCATATAACAAATGAATAAAGATAAAAAAGTCAATAATGCCTTACTTTTGATGAAATGCAGCGAGCAAACGCGATAATTCCCGATATTTTGGATCTTTAAATCTCCACGACAAATGTCCGCGAAGCATTTCCGCTGGTTTAGCACCTTCAGCTCCCTCTTGAACTTACCTTAGTTTCTATCTTTTTTTTGGACTGTAAATTTAGGTAGCTGTGCCTCACGGTCACCCCGACTGGCACAGTAAATTGCAGCAAAAACTGGCCGTTGTCGATGTTTTTAACGGGTGTGAAAGTGCATGTTTTCCCATTCACTAACATGTACCGGAAGTATCGCATGTCCTCCAGTTTAAATTTTCGGTCACGTGGGTGCGGATCTACGCTCCAGTGACCTTTTGTGAAATCACCCTATACTTCACGCAATCATATACAATATTTTTAATTCCTTACGCATCTCACCTTTCACATCGATCCCTATTACACTTGGCCATACTCTCCTATCTCTTTGTGAGCTTCCTTTCCCGTTAATTCTGTGGTCATTAACTATCCCTTTTCTCTCTTTCCCTTTAACTCCATCCTTGACTATCCCATTTCACACCCCACCCCCCTTATTCAGTTTAAAACCACCCGTGTAGCAGTGGCAAACCTGCCTGCCAGAATGCTGGTCCCCCACCTGTTAAGGTGCAACCCGTCCCTTTTGTATAGTTCCCCCTTACTCCAAAACAGATCACAGTAGTCTGCAGCACTCCACCAATCAGGCCAGACGGAAGCCACTCCTCAGTAAAAGGCATATGACAGCCCACATGGAGTTTGCCAAAAGGCATGAGAAACAAGATTCTGTGGTCTGATGAAACCAAGGTTGAACTCTTTGGTCTGAATGCCAAGCATCATGTCTGGAGGAAACCAGGCACCGCTCATCATGTGGCCAATACCATACGTACGGTGAAGCATGGTGGTGGCAGCATCATGCTGTGGGGATGTTTTTCAGCGGCAGGAACTGGGATCCTAGTCACGATCAAGGGAAAGATGAACGGAGCAAAGTACAGAGAGATCCTTGATGAAAACCTGCTCCAGAGCGTTCTGGATCTCAGACTGGGGCGGAGGTTCACCTTCCAACAGGACAATGACCCTAAGCACACAGACAAGACAATGCAGGAGTGGCTTTGTGACACGTTTGTGAATGTCCTTGAGTGGCCCAGCCAGAGCCCGGACTTGTACCTGATCGAACATCTCTGGAGGGACCTGAAAATAGCTGTGCATCGACGCTCCCCATCCAACCTGACAGAGCTTGAGAGGATCTGCAGAGACGAATGGGAGAAATTACCCAAATACATGTGTGCCAAGCTTGGAGCGTCATACCCAAGAAGACCTGAGGCTGTAATCGCTGCCAAAGGTGCCTCAACAAAGTACTGAGTAAAGGGTCTGAATACTCATGTAAATGTGATATTTCAGTTAATTCTTTATAAAAGTACTTTGCAAAAATGTTGAAACACCTATTTGTGCTTTTTTATTATGGGATATTATATGTAGATTAATGATAAAAAAAAGAATTTAATCCATTTAGGATAAGGCTGTAACGTAACAAAATGTAGAATAGTGAAGGGGTCTGAATACTTTCTGAATGAACTGTAAAAACAAAAGACTGCGCAAAAATTCTTCATACACTCTCAGTATCATTCTCATTCTGGTCTTATCGAGTTTAGATTTAGGAATTATTCGTGTCACATGTATCGAGGTACAGTGAAAAGCTTTGTTTTGATTGCTCTTCAATCAGATCTGATAATGCTAATCAACAATAGGTAGAGCAAAGGGAAAGATACAGAGTGCAGAATATAGTTCTCAGCATTGTGGCGCACCAGTTCTAGATGGAAAGTCCAATATCCACAATGGAGTAGAGGTGAATCGGACAGTGTGTGTTAGAATGAGCTGCAGATGCTGCTTTAAATCGAAGATAGACACAAAATGCTGGAGTAACTCAGCGGGACAGGCAGCATCTCTGGAGAGAAGGAATGGATGACGTTTCGGGGCTGAGATCCTTCGGGCTGAGACCTGGCAGGTCCGAAAGGTAACCCATTCCTTCTCTCCAGAGATGCCACCTGTCCCACTGAGTTACTCCAGCATTTGATTTCTACCTTTGAATCGGGCAGTGCCCAAGCTTGCCGGAGTAACCTGATCTGTTTGGATGGCATGCAAAACAAAGCTTTTCACTGTACTTTGCTACACGTGACAACAATAATCCTGAACATATATTTAAACAGACTCGAAGCTGAAAGAGTGACAACAGTTGTACACTGCCTCAGTGTACATGGTAAATGGTAGGGAATTGAAGAATGTAGGTGAACAGAGGGATCTGGGAATAACTGTGCACAGTTCCCTGAAAGTGGAATCTCATGCAGATAGGGTGGTAAAGAAAGCTTTCGGTGTGCTGGCCTTTATAAATCAGAGCATTGAGTATAGAAGTTGGGATGTAATGTTAAAATTGTACAAGGCATTGGTGAGGCCAATTCTGGAGTATGGTGTACAGTTTTGGTCGCCTAATTATAGGAAGGATGTCGACAAAATAGAGAGAGTACAGAGGAGATTTACTAGAATGCTGCCTGGGTATCAGCAACTAAGTTACAGAGAAAGGTTGAACAAGTTAGGGCTTTATTCTTTGGAGCGCAGAAGGTTAAGGGGGGACTTGATAGAGGTTTTTAAAATGATGAGAGGGATAGACAGAGTTGACGTGGATAAGCTTTTCCCACTGAGAATAGGGAAGATTCAAACAAGGGGACATGACATGAGAATTAAGGGACTGAAGTTTAGGGGTAACATGAGGGGGAACTTCTTTACTCAGAGAGTGGTGGTTGTGTGGAATGAGCTTCCAGTGAAGGTGGTGGAGGCAGGTTCGTTTTTATCATTTAAAAATAAATTGGATAGTTATATGGATTGGAAGGGAATGGAGGGTTATGGTCTGAGCGCAGGTATATGGGACTAGGGGAGATTATGTGTTCGGCACGGACTAGAAGGGTCGAGATGGCCTGTTTCCGTGCTGTAATTGTTATATGGTTATATGGTTACTGTCTTACTCTCTTGTCCTTATGTATGAACAAAGATTGGATGGAGGGAAATAATCTCACTATAACGAGGCACCAATTGTATGATTGAATTTCCACACCAGGGCAGCACGGTGATGCACTGGTACATTTGTTGCCATACTGCACCAGAGACCCAGTTCGATCCTGACTACGGGTGCTGTCTGTGCAAAGTCTGCACGTTCTCCCTGTGACCGCATAGGTTTTCCCCAGGTGCTCCGGTTTCATCCCACACTCCAAAGATGTGCAGTTTGTACTTTAATTGGCTCTTGTAAAATTGTAAATCGCCCCTAGTGTGTAGGATAGTGCTAGTGGTCGGTGCGGACATGGTGGACCGAAGGGACTGATTCCATACTCTCTCTCTAAAGTCTAAAGTCTATAATTCCTCTGCAAGAAATTACAAAAAAACAGAGTTGCAATTGTGCAATAGTTTTGCACTGATGCTGCATGTCATCAGTCAGTGATGGATTACAGTGGCCTGGCAAAATGTAGAGAACTACATCTGGTCCTCTTGGATTCAAAATATTCCAACTTCAAACAGACCTGATCTTGGATGAGTGTGGGACATGTGCTGCCAGATCTCCACCACCAGATCATGGAAATACGTCTGTGTCATCCCTGCTCAACATGTGTACATTTACACACTCAGGGCCACAACTGAAGATGTGTTGCAGCTGCTTCTCAACCCAATATACACACAATGTACAACTGCAGATGCTGGAACCCAGATATTGAAGATGAGAGCAGCAGATTTGCGCCTCACAGTGCCAGAGACCCGGTTTGATCTTTACTACGGGTACTTTAGAGATACAGAGCAAAAACAGGCCCTGCACCCCACCGAGCCCGCACCAACCAGCGATCCCCGCATTTTAACACCATCCTACATACACTCGCAACAATTTTACATCATACCAAGACAATTAACATACAAACCTGTACGTCTTTGGAGTATGGGAGGAAACCAAAGATATCGGAGAAAACCCATGTGGTCACGGGGAGTACGTACAAACTCCGTACAGACAGCACCCGTAGTCGTGAACGAACCAGGGTCTCCGGCGCTGAAAGCGCTGTAAGGCAGCAACTCTACCGCTGCGCCAACATGACCGCCCTCAGTAATGTCTGTACGGATGTTCTCCCTGTGACCGCGTGGGTTTTCTCCGGGAGCTCTCGTTGGTTGGCACTGACTCGGTGGGCTGAAGGGCCTGTTTCCGCACTGTATCTCTAAAGTCTAATCGCTAGAAACATAATTTAAACAACCACTCATTGAAAATTGCAGAGTCCAATAGCCTGTTATGAAATCACTACTTCAAACCAGAATGGTATATATCGGCGAGATCAAGCACAGGGTGGGCGATCGTTTCCCGGAACACACTCAGTCTGCCTGGGCCTACGCGATCTCTCAGTTTCCAAACACTTTACTCCCCTTCCCATTCCCAAACCAAACTTTCTGGCCTGAGTCTCCTCCACTGTCAAAGTGAGACCACACACAAATCACCTCATATGTCGCTTGGGCAGCTTACAACCCAGTGGTATGAACATTGACTTCTCCCTTGCATTCCCTCGCTCTCCGTCTCTCCCCATCCTACCAGTTGGCATCCTTGTATCCCTTCATTATCACCTCTTCCCCAGCCAACAATGGACTATTGTGGGCTCCACCCTTCCTTGGTCATCTGTTGCCGGCTCTGCTTTGATTCAGATTCAGATTCAGATTCAATTTTAATTGTCATTGTCAGTGTACAGTACAGAGGCAACGAAATGCATTTAGCATCTCCCTTGAAGAGCGACATAGCAAACGATTTGAATAAATAATAATAAGTGTCCGGGGGGGGGGGGCTGGGGTGGTGATTGGCAGTCACCGAGGTACGTTGTTGAGTAGAGTGACAGCCGCCGGAAAGAAGCTGTTCCTCGACCTACTGGTTCGGCAACGGAGAGACCTGTAGCGCCTCCCGGATGGTAGGAGGGTAAACAGTCCATGGTTGGGGTGAGAGCAGTCCTTGGCGATGCTGAGCGCCCTCCGCAGACAGCGCTTGCTTTGGACAGACTCAATGGAGGGGAGTGAGGAACCGGTGATGCGTTGGGCAATTTTCACCACCCTCTGCAATGCCTTCCGGTCGGAGACAGAGCAGTTGCCATACCATACTGTGATGCAGTTGGTAAGGATGCTCTCGATGGTGCAGCGGTAGAAGTTCACCAGGATCTGAGGAGACAGATGGACCTTCTTCAGTCTCCTCAGGAAGAAGAGACGCTGATGAGCCTTCTTGATCAGAGTAGAGGTAGTGTGGGTCCAAGAGAGATCATCGGAGATGTTGACTCCCAGGAACCTGAAGCTAGAAACACGTTCCACCTCCGTCCCGTTAATGTGGATGGGGGTGTGCGTGCCGCCTCTGGACTTCCTGAAGTCTACAATGAGCTCCTTGGTCTTCTTGGAGTTAAGGGCCAGGTTGTTGTCAGCGCACCATGCTGCTAAGTGCTGGACCTCCTCCCTGTAGGCCAGCTCATCGTTGTTGCTGATGAGGCCAATCACCGTTGTATCATCTGCATACTTGATGATGGTGTTAGTACCATGTACAGGTGTGCAGTCATAGTTGAAGAGGGAGTAGAGGAGGGGGCTCAGCACACAGCCCTGTGGAACGCCGGTGTTCAGGGTGAGGGTTGAAGAGGTGTGCTTGTCTAACCTCACACACTGGGGTCTGTTGGTTAGAAAGTCCAGTATCCAGTTGCAGAGGGAGGGGTCGATGCCCAGGTTACCGAGTTTGGTGATCAGTTTTGATGGTATAATGGTGTTGAATGCTGAGCTGTAATCGATGAACAGCATTCTTACGTAAGTGTCTCTGTTGTCGAGGTGTAGGAGGGCGGAGTGAAGTGCCGTAGAGATGGCATCCTCCGTACTCCTGTTCTTGCGGTAGGAAAACTGATAGGGATCCAGTGTGGGGGGTAGGCAGCTTTTGAGGTGTGCCAGGACCAGCCTCTCAAAGCACTTGGTGATGATGGGGGCAAGTGTTCTGGCCTTTTCTTACCATCCCTCTACTTTCTGTCTGAAGAAGGGTCCCGACCCAAAACATCCCCTATTCCTTTTCCCCAGAGATGCTGTCTGATCCACTGAGTTACTCCAGCACTTTGTATCTTGGTGAAACAATGAGTGCAGGAGTAGGCCATTCGGCCCTTTGAGCTAGCACCACCATTCAACATGATCATTGGGTGTTGCAAGCTGGGCGTTGGCAGGTTTAGGTAACTATAAGCTATCCACATTGTACAGATTTTGCACAATAACTATTTATTCTTGGTGGTAAACTTTGAGCGTTTATGTTCAATGTCCACATGGAAGGCGGCTGAGCTAATGATTGCACCTCGCATCCAGAGACACGAGAATCTGGAATCATCAGCTAAACACACAGTGCTGGAGGAAGTCATTGAGTCAGGCAACATCTGTGAAGGGGAATGCACAGGCGACATTTTGAATCGAGACTCTTCTTCATCAGTTTGAAGAATGGTTGCACCCTGAAATGTTGCCACAAGGAACTGCAGATGACACAAAGTGCTGGAGTAACACAGCGGGGCAGGCAGCATCTCTGGAGAATACAGATAGGTCAGGACTTTCAGTCTGAAGAACTGTCCTAAACTGAAACATCACCTATCCATGTTCTCCTGCTGCCTGATCCGCTGAGTTACTCCAGCACTTTGTGTCTTCTTTCCCTACATGAAACATTACCTGTCCATTCCCTCCATAGATGCTGCCTGGCCCACTGAGTTACTCCAGCAGTATGAACGTATAAAGCTGCTGTTTGCACACATGTACTAAGGTACTTGTCTTCCATTGTCCATACCCATATAGTTACACGGGTGGAGTTGATTCTGAATTTGCCCTACTTTGCTTCAAATAGCATGTTATTGGGATGCACTACAACATGGTTTGGGAACAGCTCCATCCAAGACGGCAAGAAATGACAGAGAGTTGTGGACGCAGCCCAGATCATCACACAAACCAACCTCCCTTCCATCGACTCCTTCTACATTTCACGCTGCCTCGGCAAGGCCAGCAGCATAATCAAGGACCAGTCTCATCCTGGTCACTCCCTCTTCTCCCCTCTCCCATCAGGCAAGAGGTACATCTCCAGATTCAGGACAGTTTCTTCCCAGCTATTTTCAGGCAACTGAACCATCCTATCGGTGCTGGCTATGAGTCCTATGAGTCCGCTGGCTCGAAGGGCCCAAATGGTCTCCTCCTGCACCTATTCTCTATGTTTCTATCACCAAATAGAGAGCAGCCCTGAGCTACCATCTACCTCATTGGAAACCCTCGGACTATCTGTACTTAGACTCCACTAGAATTTATCTTGCCCAGAATGTTATTCCCTTTATCATGCAGGTTCTACTGCAGTTGTACAGGGTCTTGGTGAGACCACACCTGGAGTATTGCGTACAGTTTTGGTCTCCAAATCTGAGGAAGGACATTATTGCCATAGAGGGAGTGCAGAGACGGTTCACCAGACTGATTCCTGGGATGTCAGGACTGTCTTATGAAGAAAGACTGGATAGACTTGGTTTTTACTCTCTAGAATTTAGAAGATTGAGAGGGGATCTTATAGAAACTTACAAAATTCTTAAGGGGTTGGACAGGCTAGATGCAGGAAGATTGTTCCCGATGTTAGGGAAGTCCAGGACAAGGGGTCACAGCTTAAGGATAAAGGGGAAATCCTTTAAAACCGAGATGAGAAGAACTTTTTTCACACAGAGAGTGGTGAATCTCTGGAACTCTCTGCCACAGAGGGTAGTTGAGGCCAGTTCATTGGCTATATTTAAGAGGGAGTTAGATGTGGCCCTTGTGGCTAAGGGGATCAGGGGGTATGGAGAGAAGGCAGGTACGGGATACTGAGTTGGATGATCAGCCATGATCATATTGAATGGCGGTGCAGGCTCGAAGGGCCGAATGGCCTACTCCTGACCTAATTTCTATGTTTCTATGTTTCTATGTTGCCCAGAATGTTATTCCCTTTATCATGTATCTGTACACTGTGGATGGCTCGATTGTAATCATGCCTTTCCACTGACTGGGTAGCATGCAACAAAAGCTTTACACTGTACATGTGAGAATAAACTAACCTAAACGGATCAATCTTTCTGCCTAAACAATAGGCGAGGGATTAATGAAGGCACTGGTCAATTTAATTTATTAAGTAATTTCTAACGTCTAATCTTATTTTGTCAGCTGTGAGATTAGGTGTAGCAATATTTCACGGAGTAATCATAGTTTAATATTTACAGGTTTATGGAAAAACAAATAGCTTCAAATTTGCCGTGAAATATCTTTGAAAGTTGCCGGACAGAGTAAGTCAAGGCCTTTAAGGAACTGATAAGGGAAGGTTAATGCCAGCAGCTGTTTGTGGCTACACTCTGGGATGTTTGGTGTCCCAATTTAAACAATGCCAGTATCACTTTCAACAAGACATTTAGACTCATGCAAATTTACTGATGGTTTGATGCTTAACTCTTGCATTGCTTTAGCAGCCTTCCTAGCAGCGGTGCTCCGTGGCAAGATGAAACTCATTCTCTGTCTGAACATGAATATAGTTTTCCTCCGTCTACGCTGCATCTGCGCCCAAGATGAGGTGTTCCATACCAGCACATCTGTGATAGAAGAGGCCCTCACACGGGTCTCCTCAGTACCCCGCAGCTCTGCCCTTGCTCCCCCTCCCCCCCTAGTCCTCACCTCGTCCGTCCCATCAGCCATCGCATACAGCACATAGTTTTCATCACCTCCAACGAGATCCCACCACTAGCCACATCTTCCCATCCCCACCCCTTTATCCTCCCGCAGAGAGCATTCCCTCCACAACTCCCTGGTTAACACGTGTCTTCCCACCCTAACCACTCCCTCCCCACGTATTTTTGATGCAGACGATGCGGTCTCCCAGGTTTTGCACACCACTCTCTCCCATCTGGACAGCCAGAAGGGGGGCTACGTGAGGATGCTGTTCATAGACTTCAGTTCAGCCTTCAACACGATAGTCCCCACCAGACTGGCCGAGAAGCTACTGGAATTAGGGCTCAACACCCCCCTGGGTGCCTGGGCCTTGTTCTTTCTCACCGCCAGGCCCCAGGTAGTCAAGATGGGAGGGAATACATTGAAGTCCCTCACCCTGAGCACAGGATCGCCCCAGGGTTGCGTCCTCAGCCCCCCAATTGTACTCCCTGTACACACATGACTGTGTGGCTTGGTTCAGCTCCAACTCAATAATTAAGTTTGCTGATGACACTGTGGTGGTGGGCCTGATCTCAGACAACGATGAGAAGGCCTACCGGGAGGAGGTGGCTGATCTAGCACTCTGGTGCCAGGATAACAGCCTCCTCTTGAACATCAAAAAAACGAAGGAGCTGATCGTGGACTTTGGGAGGGCACATCATCTGAGGACATACACTCCATTGAGGATAGGGTGAGCTGTTTTAAATATCTGGGAGTCCACATCTCTGAGGATATGACATGGTCATCACACGCCTCAGCACTCGTGAGTAAGGCAAGGCAGCGCCGTTACCACCCTAGGCAATTGAGGAAATTCAGAGTGTCTCCGAGGATCCTCCAGTGCTTCTACGCAGCGGCGGTGGAAAGCATCTTGTCCGGGAACATTACCATCTGGTTTGGGAATTGCTCTGCCCAAGACAAGAAGGCTCTGCAGAGAGTCGTGCGTTTGGCCAAACGCACTAAGGGAACTTCACTCGCCCCCCTGCAGGAACTATACAACAGGAGGTGCAACCAGAGCCAATAGAATCATGGGGGACCCCTTCCACCCCTGCAACGGACTGTTCCAGCTGCTACGGTTAGGCAAACGCCTCCGTTGCCATGCTGTGAGAACGGAGAGGTTGAGAAGGAGTTTCTTCCCAGAGGCCATTCGGACTGTAAACTCCTATCTCACTAGGGACTAACTTTACTGAACCACTCTACTGCTTTTTTTTTTTAATTGCTCTTTTTTTCCCTTTCTCCTTCTGCCCACAATATTTTATATGAAAAAGAAAATGTGATCCTGTTCCATTCTGTTTGTAGTTTGTTTGGTTGTTTGTTTGTTTGTCTTTTTGCACAAGGTCCCCGGGCATTGCCACTTTTCATTTCACTGCACATCTCGTATGTGTATGTGACGAATAAACTTGACTTGACTTGACTTGACTTTCTCCTACAACCGCTGAAGATGCAACACCTGTCCCTTTACTTCCCCCCTCGACTCAGTCCAAGGACCTCGACAGCCCTTTCAGGTGAGGCAGAGGTTCGCTTGCATCTCCTCCAACCTCATCTACTGTATCCGCTGTTCCAGGTATGGACTCCTATATATCGGCAAGACCAAGTGCAGGCTCGGCGATCGTTTCGCTGAGCACTTACGCTCAGTCCGTCGTAACTTACCTAATCTCCCGGTTGCCAAATACTTTAACTACCCCTCCCAATCCCACACTGATCTTTCTGTCCTGGGCCTCCGCCATTGTCAGAGTGAGGCCCAGCACAAATTGGAGGAACAGCACCTCATATTTCGCTTGGGCAGCTTACACCCCAGCGGTATGAACATTGACTTCTCCAACTTCATGTAACTCCTGCATGAATGTAATGGTGGTTAAAGGAGAGGCTTGCAGGGCCTGTCCCACTTAGGTGACTTTTTTTCGGTGACTGCCGGCGACTGTCATAGTTGTAGCAGGTTGCTGAACAACCGGCGACTGGACCTCCCCACGACAATGTGTACGACCAGCTACACCAACCTAGCCGACGTCAAGCGATGGCAAGCTACCGACAACCGGCGACCACACCTACACCAACCTATGACCACACAGGTGACAACCTATACCAACCAAAGTCAACCTACCACCTTGTCGGTGACAACTGAACACAATTCAGTCGCCGGTACCAGTTGCCGGTTGATGTAGGTAGTCGCCAATGGAATTCACCAAAGTCAGCAACCTACGACAACACCTACGTCAGGAGAAGTCAAGCTACGCTCATTGGCGTCAACTCACTGTCGCCGAAAAAATGTTGAAAATCCACCGGCAACCAGAAAGGCGCTACGACTCTTTGGGCGAATGAGGAGACGACTCACGACCATACAGGCGACACCATTTTGTGGCCTAAAAAATGGCCTACGTGGGACAGGCCCTGCAGTTAGTTGATTATTACTGGATGTTTGTAGCAACTTTGAATGTTTGGTTTACAGGAAGCACAGTCTTCAGAGAATGCAACTTCCAGTAAAGACACTCTCCAGTACAACAGGTGTGACATTTTCCAATATTTGTAGTAATATACATTATGTTCTATTTACAGCAACATATAGTTAATTTTCATAAATGTCATAAAGCTGCTTGAGATAAACAATTGGAACAAGATTGGGGATTAACTTTAAACAAATATTTTTTTCTCCAAGTTCAATGGAAGTCTTCAAGTAAAGTTTTCAAAGTGAGTCACAGAGTGATACGTATAGTCATAGAGTGATACAGTGTGGAAACAGGCCCTTCAACCCTACTCGCCCACACCGGCCAACATGTCCCAGCTACACTAGTCCCACTTGCCTGCGCATGGTCCATATCCCTCCAAACCTGTCCTATCCATGTACCTGTCTATTTCTTAAACAATGGGATAGTCTCAGCCTTAACTACCTCCTCTGGCAGCTCGTTCCATACACCCACACTCTTTGTGTAAAAAACGTTGTCCCTCAGGTTCCTATTAAATCTTTCTCCCCTCAACTTAAACCTATGTCCTCTGGTTCTCGATTCTCCTAGTCTGGGTTAAAGACTTTGTGCATCTACCTTATCTACTCCTCTCATGATTTTGTACACCTCTAAAAGATCGCCCCTAATCCTCCTGCATTTCAATGAATAAAGTCCCAGCCTGCTCAACCTCTCCCTATAGCTCAGGCACTCAAGTCCTGGCAACATCCTCGTAAATCTTCTCTGCACCCTTTCCAGCTTAATAACATTTTTCCAATAACAAGGTAACCAAAACTGAAAACATTACTCTAAATATGGCCTCACTAATGTCTTGTACAACTTTGGTGACTCTCGGACTAAGCTTGCTGGCTTTTCCTTCCTTTAATTATTCTCTTATCATGTATCTATACACTGTAAATGGATCGATTGTAATCAAGTATTGTCTTTTTGCTGACAGGTTAGCATGCAACAAAAGCTTTTCACGGTACCTCGGATAATAAACTAAACTGAACTGAACTGAATTGTAACGTGACATCCCAATTTTTATACTCGATACCCTGACTGATAAAGGCCAATGCACCAAAAACCTTCTTGACCACCATATCTATCCATGACATCACTTTCATCGACCATGTGCCCACACGCCTAGATCCCTCTGCTCTACAACACTCCCCAGAGCCCTGCCCATTTACTGTGTAGGTCCTGCCCCCGGTTTGACTTCCCAAAATGTAACATCTTCTCCATATTAAACTCATTGGGGACCTCGTTGAAACAAACTGAATAGTGAAAGGCCTGGATAGAGTCGATGCGGAGAGGATGCCACCACTAGTGGGAGAGTCTAGGACCAGAGATCATAGCCTCAGAATAAAAGGACGTACATTTAGAAAGGAGCTGAGGAGGAATTTCTGTCGTCAGAGGGTGTTGGATCTGGAATTCATTGCCATTGAAGGCTGTGTCAATGGTATTTTTAAGGTAGAGATTGACTGATTCTTGATTAGTAAAGGTATCAGGGGGGAGACTACAGGAGAATGGGGGTGAGAGGGAAAGATAGATCAGCCATGATTGCATAGCAGAGTAGCCTTGATGGGCCGAATGGCCTAATTCTGCTCCTAGAATTTATGAAAATGAAAGTCCATGAACCATTACTCTGCCCATCTGCCCAACCGATCAAGGTCCTCAATGTCAAAGTCAATTTTACTTCGGAGTCACGTGAGTGACTACGTGAAGAACCCGCCAGGATGCATGTGTGTCATATTGCTTCACGCATTGCGAAACGACAGGCGGGGTGGAGCATTCCCCCGCAGCGGTAAGTTTAAAACCGAGACCGACAGGTAAGTGATTTACTCTGCGGTCGTTTGATTTCCCGTGCTGTATTACAGGGGGAAACTATGGATAAAATGAAGAAGTCCACAAGGGCTGCGTCTAAGCTGGCTGGGGAGGACCGCGGAGTTGCAGGCAGCCAGCAGCGGCCCACTGCACCAGGATCACCTTTAGTGCGATCAGCTGTGCCCGACTTGGCACCTGCGCCGGCCAAATCAACACCAGGGCCGGGCGGAAAGGCCAAACGGAAGACTGACAGAGCTGTTGACTCAGACGAGTCGGACTGCGAGGAAACGCCATGGGCGGCCAGCGACAGTGATTGCTGGGGCCGAATGGAGCGGCTTATGAGAGAGTACAGAGGAGATTTACTAGAATGTTGCCTGGGTTTCAGCAACTAAGTTACAGAGAAAGGTTGAACAAGTTAGGGCTTTATTCTTTGGAGCGCAGAAGGTTAAGGGGGGACTTGATAGAGGTTTTTTAAATGATGAGAGGGATAGACAGAGTTGACGTGGAAAAGCTTTTCCCACTGAGAGTAGGGAAGATTCAAACAAGGGGACATGACATGAGAATTAAGGGACTGAAGTTTAGGGGTAACATGAGGGGGAACTTCTATACTCAGAGAGTGGTAGCTGTGTGGAATGAGCTTCCAGTGAAGGTGGTGGAGGCAGGTTTGTTTTTATAATTTAAAAATTAATTGGATAGTTATATGGATGGGAAGGGAATGGAGGGTTATGGTCTGAACGCAGGTATATGGGACTAGGGGAGATTATGTGTTTGGCACGGACTAGAAGGGTCGAGATGGCCTGTTTCCGTGCTGTAATTGTTATATGGTTATATGGTTATATGGTTATATGGTGGAGAGGCTTGCAGGGCCTGTCCCACTTAGGTGATTTTTTTCGGCGACTGCCGGCGACTGTCATAGTTGTAGCAGGTTGCTGAACAACCGGCGACTGGACCCCCCCACGACAATGTGTACGACAAGCTACACCAACCTAGCCGACGTCAAGCGATGGCAAGCTACCGACAACCGGCGCCACACCTACACCAACCTATGACCACACAGGTGACAACCTATACCAACCAAAGTCAACCTACCACCTTGTCGGTGACAACTGAACACAATTCAGTCGCCGGTACCAGTTGCCGGTTGATGTAGGTAGTCGCCAATGGAATTCACCAAAGTCAGCAACCTACGACAACACCTACATCAGGAGAAGTCAAGCTACGCTCATTGGCGTCAACCCATTGTCGCCGAAAAATGTTGAAAATCCACCGGCAACCAGAAAGGCGCTACGACTCTTTGGGCGAATGAGGAGACGACTCACAGCCATACAGGCGACACCATTTTGTGGCCTAATAAAATGGCCTATGTGGGACAGGCCCTGCAGTTAGTTGATTATTACTGGATGTTTGTAGCAACTTTGAATGTTTGGATTACAGGAAGCACAGCCTTCAGAGAATGCAACTTCCAGTAAAGACACTCTCCAGTACAACAGGTGTGACATTTTCCAGTATTTGTAGTAATATACATTATGTTCTATTTACAGCAACATATAGTTAATTTTCATAAATGTCATAAAGCTGCTTGAGATAAACAATTGGAACAAGATTGGGGATTAACTTTAAACAAATATTTTTTTCTCCAAGTTCAATGGAAGTCTTCAAGTAAAGTTTTCAAAGTGAGTCACAGAGTGATACGTATAGTCATAGAGTGATACAGTGTGGAAACAGGCCCTTCAACCCAACTCGCCCACACCGGCCAACATGTCCCAGCTACACTAGTCCCACTTGCCTGCGCATGGTCCATATCCCTCCAAACCTGTCCTATCCATGCACCTGTCTATTTCTTAAACAATGGGATAGTCTCAGTCTTAACTACCTCCTCTGGCAGCTCGTTCCATACACCCACCACTCTTTGTGTAAAAAATGTTGTCCCTCAGGTTCCTATTAAATCTTTCTCCCCTCAACTTAAACCTATGTCCTCGATTCTCGATTCTCCTAGTCTGGGTTAAAGACTTTGTGCATCTACCTTATCTACTCCTCTCATGATTTTGTACACCTCTAAAAGATCGCCCCTAATCCTCCTGCATTTCAAGGAATAAAGTCCCAGCCTGCTCAACCTCTCCCTATAGCTCAGGCACTCAAGTCCTGGCAACATCCTCGTAAATCTTCTCTGCACCCTTTCCAGCTTAATAACATTTTTCCAATAACAAGGTAACCAAAACTGAAAACAATACTCTAAATATGGCCTCACTAATGTCTTGTACAACTTTGGTGACTCTCGGACTAAGCTTGCTGGCTTTTCCTTCCTTTAATTATTCTCTTATCATGTATCTATACACTGTAAATGGATCGATTGTAATCAAGTATTGTCTTTTTGCTGACAGGTTAGCATGCAACAAAAGCTTTTCACGGTACCTCGGATAATAAACTAAACTGAACTGAACAGAATTGTAACGTGACATCCCAATTTTTATACTCGATACCCTGACTGATAAAGGCCAATGCACCAAAAACCTTCTTGACCACCATATCTATCCATGACATCACTTTCATCGACCATGTGCCCACACGCCTAGATCCCTCTGCTCTACAACACTCCCCAGAGCCCTGCCCATTTACTGTGTAGGTCCTGCACCCGGTTTGACTTCCCAAAATGTAACATCTTCTCCATATTAAACTCATTGGGGACCTCGTTGAAACAAACTGAATAGTGAAAGGCCTGGATAGAGTCGATGCGGAGAGGATGCCACCACTAGTGGGAGAGTCTAGGACCAGAGATCATAGCCTCAGAATAAAAGGACGTACATTTAGAAAGGAGCTGAGGAGGAATTTCTGTCGTCAGAGGGTGTTGGATCTGGAATTCATTGCCATTGAAGGCTGTGTCAATGGTATTTTTAAGGTAGAGATTGACTGATTCTTGATTAGTAAAGGTGTCAGGGGGGAGAATACAGGAGAATGGGGGTGAGAGGGAAAGATAGATCAGCCATGATTGAATAGCAGAGTAGCCTTGATGGGCCGAATGGCCTAATTCTGCTCCTAGAATTTATGAAAATAAAAGTTCATGAACGATTACTCTGCCCATCTGCCCAACCGATCAAGGTCCTCAATGTCAAAGTCAATTTTACTTCGGATTCACGTGAGTGACTATGTGAAGAACCCGCCAGGATGCATGTGTGTCATATTGCTTCACGCATTGCGAAACGACAGGCGGGGGGGAGCGTTGCCCCGCAGCGGTAAGTTTAAAACCAAGACCGACAGGTAAGTGATTTACTCTGCGGTCGTTTTGTTCCCTGTGCTGTATTACAGGGGGAAACTATGGATAAAACGAAGAAGTCCACAAGGGCTGCGTCTAAGCTGGCTGGGGAGGAAGGCGGAGTTGTTGGCAGCCAGCAGCAGACGACTGCACCAGGATCGGGAAGTGGTGTTGGGGAAATTGAATGGATTAAAGGCCGATAAATCCCCAGGGCCAGGCAGGCTGCATCCCAGAGTACTTAAGGAAGTAGCTCCAGAAATAGTGGATGCATTAGTAATAATCTTTCAAAACTCTTTAGATTCTGGAGTAGTTCCTGAGGATTGGCGGGTAGCAAGCGTAACCCCACTTTTTAAGAAGGGAGGGAGAGAGAAAACGGGGAATTACAGACCAGTTAGTCTAACATCGGTAGTGGGGAAACTGCTAGAGTCAGTTATTAAAGATGGGATAGCAGCACATTTGGAAAGTGGTGAAATCATTGGACAAAGTCAGCATGGATTTACGAAAGGAAAATCATGTCTGACGAATCTTATAGAATTTTTCGAGGATGTAACTAGTAGCGTGGATAGGGGAGAACCAGTGGATGTGGTGTATCTGGACTTCCAGAAGGCTTTCGACAAGGTCCCACATAAGAGATTAGTATACAAACTTAAAGCACAAGGCATTGGGGTTTCAGTATTGATGTGGATAGAGAACTGGCTGGCAAACAGGAAGCAAAGAGTAGGAGTAAACGGCAGGCAGTGACTAGTGGGGTACCGCAAGGCTCAGTGCTGGGACCCCAGCTATTTACAATATATATTAATGATCTGGATGAGGGAATTGAAGGCAATATCTCCAAGTTTGCAGATGACACTAAGCTGGGGGGCAGTGTTAGCTGTGAGGAGGATGCTAGGAGACTGCAAGGTGACTTGGATAGGCTGGGTGAGTGGGCAAATGTTTGGCAGATGCAGTATAATGTGGATAAATGTGAGGTTATCCATTTTGGTGGCAAAAACGGGAAAGCAGACTATTATCTAAATGGTGGCCGATTGGGAAAGGGGGAGATGCAGCGAGACCTGGGTGTCATGGTACACCAGTCATTGAAGGTAGGCATGCAGGTGCAGCAGGCAGTGAAGAAAGCGAATGGTATGTTAGCTTTCATTGGAGGATTTGAGTATAGGAGCAGGGAGGTTCTACTGCAGTTGTACAAGGTCTTGGTGAGACCACACCTGCGTACACAGCGTACAGTTTTGGTCTCCAAATCTGAGGAAGGACATTATTGCCAGCCCGCGGAGGGTGGCCGTGGGAGAGTGGGGGCTGTCCCGAGGATGCACATCTTCGACCGCTTTCAACTTGGTGCTTGGGTTCAGATTGCCCAGTTACCTATGGCTTGTGTGGGAAAATGACCCCCACCCTCCCACTGGAGAGAGAGAATGGGAAGAGAATGGGGAGAGAAAGAGAAGGGGAGAGAGAGAGGGGAGAGAGAGAAGGGAGAGAGGGGAGGGGGGGAGAGATAGGAGGGGGAGAGAGAGGGGAGGGGAGAGAGAGAAGGGTGAGAGAGAGAAGGGAGAGAGAGAGGGGGAGAGAGAAGGGGGAGACATGAGCGTGGGGGTCATTTTCCCCACACAAGCCATAGGTAACTGGGCAATCTGAACCCAAGCATCAAGTTGAAAGCGGCCGAAGATGCGTATCCCTCGGGACAGCCCCCACTCTCCAACGGCCACCCTCGGCGGGCTGGCAATAATGTCCTTCCTCAGATTTGGAGACGCTGCGGGTCGGGTGGAGCGGATGATTTGGACAATGTTCATCTCTCCACATTGATGTGATGGACGCAGGGGTCTGGACCAATCGCTGACAAGTTCCGCCCCCGGACAACCTCATGTCCATTATTGGACTTTTCTGTTGAGCGGCAGTCGGTTCGTTGGCCTGTAGGTGACGCCGCCTTTCGGGTAGGTGGCGTTTCAACAGAGCGGCCATTCGGTGAGTTTGCTTTTAGGCGATGCAGCCTTTCGGTTCGTTGGCTTTTAGGCATCACGCCCTTTCGGTTAGTTGGCATTTCGGCTTTGTTTCCATCCGGTTATTTGGCTTCCATTTCTTTGCTTCGGCTTTTCGTCCATCGGCGCCACGTCTGGGTAACGTAAATTAACTTTCACTGACAACGAAGCACATGATTGCATCAAATGACGGTTATCAACAAGCATTTTTAATCAAAATTAACGATTTATTTGGTCTCCAAATTTGGATTTGGTCTCCAAATCTGAGGAAGGACATTATTTCCATTCAGGGAGTGCAGAGACGGTTCACCAGACTGATTCCTGGGATGTCAGGACTGTCTTATGAAGAAAGACTGGATAGACTTGGTTTATACTCTCTAGAATTTAGGCGAACTTCATTCGCCCCCCTGCAGGAACTATACAACAGGAGGTGCAACTCCAGAGCCAATAGAATCATGGGAGATCCCTTCCACCCCTGCAACGGACTGTTCCAGTTGCTACGGTCAGGCAAACGCCTCCGTTGTCATGAGAAGGAGTTTCTTCCCAGAGGCCATTCGGAATGTAAACGCCTATTTCACCAGGGACTAACTTTACTGAACCACTGTACTGCTTTTTTTTTTAATTGCTGTTTTTTTTTTTCCCTTTCTCCTTCCGCCCACAATATTTTATATGAAAACGAAAATGTGATCCTGTTCCATTCTGTTTGTAGTTTGTTTGGTTGTTTGTTTGTTTGTCTTTTTGCACAAGGTCCCCGGGCATTGCCACTTTTCATTTCACTGCACATCTCGTATGTGTATGTGACGAATAAACTTGACTTGACTTGACTTGACTTTCTCCTACAACCGCAGAAGATGCAACATCTGTCCCTTTACTTCCCCCCTCGACTAAGTCCAAGGACCTCGACAGTCCTTTCAGGTGAGGCAGAGGTTCACTTGCACCTCCTCCAACCCCATCTACTGTATCCACTGTTCCAGGTATGGACTCCTGTATATCGGCGAGACCAAGTGCAGGCTCGGCGATCGTTTCGCTGAACACTTATGCTCAGTCCGTCGTAACCTACCTAATCTCCCGGTTGCCAAATACTTTAACTACCCCTCCCATTCCCACACTGATCTTTCTGTCCTGGGCCTCCTCCATTGTCAGAGTGAGGCCCAGCACAAATTGGAGGAACAGCACCTCATATTTCGCTTGGGCAGCTTACACCCCAGAGGTATGAACATTGACTTCTCCAACTTCATGTAACTCCTGCATGAATGTAATGGTGGTTAAAGGAGAGGCTTGCAGGGCCTGTCCCACTTAGGTGATTTTTTTCGGCGACTGCCGGCAACTGTCATAGTTGTAGCAGGTTGCTGAACAACCTGCGACTGGACCCCCCCACGACAATGTGTACGACCAGCTACACCAACCTAGCCGACGTCAAGCGATGGCAAGCTACCGACAACCGGCGACCACACCTACACCAACCTATGACCACACAGGTGACAACCTATACCAACCAAAGTCAACCTACCACCTTGTCGGTGACAACTGAACACAATTCAGTCGCCGGTACCAGTTGCCGGTTGATGTAGGTAGTCGCCAATGGAATTCACCAAAGTCAGCAACCTACGACAACACCTACATCAGGAGAAGTCAAGCTACGCTCATTGGCGTCAACCCACTGTCGCCGAAAAATGTTGAAAATCCACCGGCAACCAGAAAGGCGCTACGACTCTTTGGGCGAATGAGGAGACGACTCACGACCATACAGGCGACACCATTTTGTGGCCTAATAAAATGGCCTATGTGGGACAGGCCCTGCAGTTAGTTGATTATTACTGGATGTTTGTAGCAACTTTGAATGTTTGGATTACAGGAAGCACAGCCTTCAGAGAATGCAACTTCCAGTAAAGACACTCTCCAGTACAACAGGTGTGACATTTTCCAGTATTTGTAGTAATATACATTATGTTCTATTTACAGCAACATATAGTTAATTTTCATAAATGTCATAAAGCTGCTTGAGATAAACAATTGGAACAAGATTGGGGATTAACTTTAAACAAATATTTTTTTCTCCAAGTTCAATGGAAGTCTTCAAGTAAAGTTTTCAAAGTGAGTCACAGAGTGATACGTATAGTCATAGAGTGATACAGTGTGGAAACAGGCCCTTCAACCCAACTCGCCCACACCGGCCAACATGTCCCAGCTACACTAGTCCCACTTGCCTGCGCATGGTCCATATCCCTCCAAACCTGTCCTATCCATGTACCTGTCTATTTCTTAAACAATGGGATAGTCTCAGCCTCAACTACCTCCTCTGGCAGCTCGTTCCATACACCCACCACTCTTTGTGTAAAAAATGTTGTCCCTCAGGTTCCTATTAAATCTTTCTTCCCTCAACTTAAACCTATGTCCTCTGGTTCTCGATTCTCCTAGTCTGGGTTAAAGACTTTGTGCATCTACCTTATCTATTCCTCTCATGATTTTGTACACCTCTAAAAGATCGCCCCTAATCCTCCTGCATTTCAAGGAATAAAGTCCCAGCCTGCTCAACCTCTCCCTATAGCTCAGGCACTCAAGTCCTGGCAACATCCTCGTAAATCTTCTCTGCACCCTTTCCAGCTTAATAACATTTTTCCAATAACAAGGTAACCAAAACTGAAAACATTACTCTAAATATGGCCTCACTAATGTCTTGTACAACTTTGGTGACTCTCGGACTAAGCTTGCTGGCTTTTCCTTCCTTTAATTATTCTCTTATCATGTATCTATACACTGTAAATGGATCGATTGTAATCAAGTATTGTCTTTTTGCTGACAGACAGGTTAGCATGCAACAAAAGCTTTTCACGGTACCTCGGATAATAAACTAAACTGAACTGAACTGAATTGTAACGTGACATCCCAATTTTTATACTCGATACCCTGACTGATAAAGGCCAATGCACCAAAAACCTTCTTGACCACCATATCTATCCATGACATCACTTTCATCGACCATGTGCCCACACGCCTAGATCCCTCTGCTCTACAACACTCCCCAGAGCCCTGCCCATTTACTGTGTAGGTCCTGCCCCCGGTTTGACTTCCCAAAATGTAACATCTTCTCCATATTAAACTCATTGGGGACCTCGTTGAAACAAACTGAATAGTGAAAGGCCTGGATAGAGTCGATGCGGAGAGGATGCCACCACTAGTGGGAGAGTCTAGGACCAGAGATCATAGCCTCAGAATAAAAGGACGTACATTTAGAAAGGAGCTGAGGGGGAATTTCTGTCGTCAGAGGGTGTTGGATCTGGAATTCATTGCCATTGAAGGCTGTGTCAATGGTATTTTTAAGGTAGAGATTGACTGATTCTTGATTAGTAAAGGTGTCAGGGGGGAGAATACAGGAGAATGGGGGTGAGAGGGAAAGATAGATCAGCCATGATTGAATAGCAGAGTAGCCTTGATGGGCCGAATGGCCTAATTCTGCTCCTAGAATTTATGAAAATGAAAGTCCATGAACCATTACTCTGCCCATCTGCCCAACCGATCAAGGTCCTCAATGTCAAAGTCAATTTTACTTCGGAGTCACGTGAGTGACTACGTGAAGAACCCGCCAGGATGCATGTGTGATATATTGCTTCACGCATTGCGAAACGACAGGCGGGGTGGAGCGTTGCCCCGCAGCGGTAAGTTTAAAACCGAGACCGACAGGTAAGTGATTTACTCTGCGGTCGTTTTGTTCCCTGTGCTGTATTACAGGGGGAAACTATGGATAAAATGAAGAAGTCCACAAGGGCTGCGTCTAAGCTGGCTGGGGAGGACCGCGGAGTTGCAGGCAGCCAGCAGCGGCCCACTGCACCAGGATCACCTTTAGTGCGATCAGCTGTGCCCGACTTGGCACCTGCGCCGGCCAAATCAACACCAGGGGCCGGGCGGAAAGGCCAAACGGAAGACTGACAGAGCTGTTGACTCAGACGAGTCGGACTGCGAGGAAACGCCATGGGCGGCCAGCGACAGTGATTGCTGGGGCCGAATGGAGCGGCTTATGAGAGAGTACAGAGGAGATTTACTAGAATGTTGCCTGGGTTTCCGCAACTAAGTTACAGAGAAAGGTTGAACAAGTTAGGGCTTTATTCTTTGGAGCGCAGAAGGTTAAGGGGGGACTTGATAGAGGTTTTTTAAATGATGAGAGGGATAGACAGAGTTGACGTGGAAAAGCTTTTCCCACTGAGAGTAGGGAAGATTCAAACAAGGGGACATGACATGAGAATTAAGGGACTGAAGTTTAGGGGTAACATGAGGGGGAACTTCTTTACTCAGAGAGTGGTAGCTGTGTGGAATGAGCTTCCAGTGAAGGTGGTGGAGGCAGGTTTGTTTTTATCATTTAAAAATAAATTGGATAGTTATATGGATTGGAAGGGAATGGAGGGTTATGATCTGAGCGCAGGTATATGGGACTAGGGGAGATTATGTGTTCGGCACGGACTAGAAGGGTCGAGATGGCCTGTTTCCGTGCTGTAATTGTTATATGGTTATATGGTTATATGGTCATGGCTTACCTAGATGACATATTAATTGTGGGGAAAACTTTGGAATTAGGCAAAATAGCTATATCAGCCACCAAACAATCTTCATGTAACTCCTGCATGAATGTAATGGTGGTTAAAGGAGAGGCTTGCAGGGCCTGTCCCACTTAGGTGATTTTTTTCGGCGACTGCCGGCGACTGTCATAGTTGTAGCAGGTTGCTGAACAACCGGCGACTGGACCTCCCCACGACAATGTGTACGACAAGCTACACCAACCTAGCCGACGTCAAGCGATGGCAAGCTACCGACAACCGGCGACCACACCTACACCAACCTATGACCACACAGGTGACAACCTATACCAACCAAAGTCAACCTACCACCTTGTTGGTGACAACTGAACACAATTCAGTCGCCGGTACCAGTTGCCGGTTGATGTAGGTAGTCGCCAATGGAATTCACCAAAGTCAGCAACCTACGACAACACCTACATCAGGAGAAGTCAAGCTACGCTCATTGGCGTCAACCCACTGTCGCCGAAAAATGTTGAAAATCCACCGGCAACCAGAAAGGCGCTACGACTCTTTGGGCGAATGAGGAGACGACTCACGACCATACAGGCGACACCATTTTGTGGCCTAATAAAATGGCCTATGTGGGACAGGCCCTGCAGTTAGTTGATTATTACTGGATGTTTGTAGCAACTGTTTGGATTACAGGAAGCACAGCCTTCAGAGAATGCAACTTCCAGTAAAGACACTCTCCAGTACAACAGGTGTGACATTTTCCAGTATTTGTAGTAATATACATTATGTTCTATTTACAGCAACATATAGTTAATTTTCATAAATGTCATAAAGCTGCTTGAGATAAACAATTGGAACAAGATTGGGGATTAACTTTAAACAAATATTTTTTTCTCCAAGTTCAATGGAAGTCTTCAAGTAAAGTTTTCAAAGTGAGTCACAGAGTGATACGTATAGTCATAGAGTGATACAGTGTGGAAACAGGCCCTTCAACCCAACTCGCCCACACCGGCCAACATGTCCCAGCTACACTAGTCCCACTTGCCTGCGCATGGTCCATATCCCTCCAAACCTGTCCTATCCATGTACCTGTCTATTTCTTAAACAATGGGATAGTCTCAGCCTCAACTACCTCCTCTGGCAGCTCGTTCCATACACCCACCACTCTTTGTGTAAAAAATGTTGTCCCTCAGGTTCCTATTAAATCTTTCTCCCCTCAACTTAAACCTATGTCCTCTGGTTCTCGATTCTCCTAGTCTGGGTTAAAGACTTTGTGCATCTACCTTATCTATTCCTCTCATGATTTTGTACACCTCTAAAAGATCGCCCCTAATCCTCCTGCATTTCAAGGAATAAAGTCCCAGCCTGCTCAACCTCTCCCTATAGCTCAGGCACTCAAGTCCTGGCAACATCCTCGTAAATCTTCTCTGCACCCTTTCCAGCTTAATAAAATTTTTCCAATAACAAGGTAACCAAAAACTGAAAACATTACTCTAAATATGGCCTCACTAATGTCTTGTACAACTTTGGTGACTCTCGGACTAAGCTTGCTGGCTTTTCCTTCCTTTAATTATTCTCTTATCATGTATCTATACACTGTAAATGGATCGATTGTAATCAAGTATTGTCTTTTTGCTGACAGACAGGTTAGCATGCAACAAAAGCTTTTCACGGTACCTCGGATAATAAACTAAACTGAACTGAACTGAATTGTAACGTGACATCCCAATTTTTATACTCGATACCCTGACTGATAAAGGCCAATGCACCAAAAACCTTCTTGACCACCATATCTATCCATGACATCACTTTCATCGACCATGTGCCCACACGCCTAGATCCCTCTGCTCTACAACACTCCCCAGAGCCCTGCCCATTTACTGTGTAGGTCCTGCCCCCGGTTTGACTTCCCAAAATGTAACATCTTCTCCATATTAAACTCATTGGGGACCTCGTCGAAACAAACTGAATAGTAAAAGGCCTGGATAGAGTCGATGCGGAGAAGATGCCACCACTAGTGGGAGAGTCTAGGACCAGAGATCATAGCCTCAGAATAAAAGGACGTACATTTAGAAAGGAGCTGAGGAGGAATTTCTGTCGTCAGAGGGTGTTGGATCTGGAATTCATTGCCATTGAAGGCTGTGTCAATGGTATTTTTAAGGTAGAGATTGACTGATTCTTGATTAGTAAAGGTGTCAGGGGGGAGAATACAGGAGAATGGGGGTGAGAGGGAAAGATAGATCAGCCATGATTGAATAGCAGAGTAGCCTTGATGGGCCGAATGACCTTATTCTGCTCCTAGAATTTATGAAAATGAAAGTCCATGAACCATTACTCTGCCCATCTGCCCAACCGATCAAGGTCCTCAATATCAAAGTCAATTTTACTTCGGAGTCACGTGAGTGACTATGTGAAGAACCCGCCAGGACGCATGCGTGTCATATTGCTTCACGCATTGCGAAACGACAGGCGGGGTGGAGCGTTGCCCCGCAGCGGTAAGTTTAAAACCGAGACCGACAGGTAAGTGATTTACTCTGCGGTCGTTTGATTTCCCGTGCTGTATTACAGGGGGAAACTATGGATAAAACGAAGAAGTCCACAAGGGCTGCGTCTAAGCTGGCTGGGGAGGACCGCGGAGTTGCGGGCAGCCAGCAGCGGCCCACTGCACCAGGATCGGGAAGTGGTGTTGGGTAAATTGAATGGATTAAAGACCGATAAATCCCCAGGGCCAGATAGGCTGCATCCCAGAGTACAGAGTAGCTCCAGAAATAGTGGATGCATTAGTAATAATCTTTCAAAACTCTTTAGATTCTGGAGTAGTTCCTGAAGATTGGCGGGTAGCAAACATAACCCCACTTTTTAAGAAGGGAGGGAGAGAGAAAACGGGGAATTACAGACCAGTTAGTCTAACATCGGTAGTGGGGAAACTGCTAGAGTCAGTTATTAAAGATGGGATAGCAGCACATTTGGAAAGTGGTGAAATCATTGGACAAAGTCAGCATGGATTTACGAAAGGTAAATCATGTCTGACGAATCTTATAGAATTTTTCGAGGATGTAACTAGTAGCGTGGATAGGGGAGAACCAGTGGATGTGGTGTATCTGGACTTCCAGAAGGCTTTCGACAAGGTCCCACATAAGAGATTAGTATACAAACTTAAAGCACAAGGCATTGGGGGTTCAGTATTGATGTGGATAAAGAACTGGCTGGCAAACAGGAAGCAAAGAGTAGGAGTAAACGGGTCCTTTTCACAATGGCAGGCAGTGACTAGTGGGGTACCGCAAGGCTCAGTGCTGGGACCCCAGCTATTTACAATATATATTAATGATCTGGATGAGGGAATTGAAGGCAATATCTCCAAGTTTGCGGATGACACTAAGCTGGGGGGCAGTGTTAGCTGTGAGGAGGATGCTAGGAGACTGCAAGGTGACTTGGATAGGCTGGGTGAGTGGGCAAATGTTTGGCAGATGCAGTATAATGTGGATAAATGTGAGGTTATCCATTTTTGGTGGCAAAAACGGGAAAGCAGACTATTATCTAAATGGTGGCCAATTGGGAAAGGGGGAGATGCAGCGAGACCTGGGTGTCATGGTACACCAGTCATTGAAGGTAGGCATGCAGGTGCAGCAGGCAGTAAAGAAAGCGAATGGTATGTTAGCTTTCATTGCAAAAGGATTTGAGTATAGGAGCAGGGAGGTTCTACTGCAGTTATACAGGGTCTTGGTGAGACCACACCTGGAGTATTGCGTACAGTTTTGGTCTCCAAATCTGAGGAAGGACATTATTGCCATAGAGGGAGTGCAGAAACGGTTCACCAGACTGATTCCTGGGATGTCAGGACTGTCTTATGAAGAAAGACTGGATAGACTTGATTTATACTCTCTAGAATTTAGGAGATTGAGAGGGGATCTTATAGAAACTTACAAAATTCTTAAGGGGTTGGACAGGCTAGATGCAGGAAGATTGTTCCCGATGTTAGGGAAGTCCAGGACAAGGGGTCACAGCTTAAGGATAAGGGGGAAATCCTTTAAAACCGAGATAAGAAGAACTTTTTTCACACAGAGAGTGGTGAATCTCTGGAACTCTCTGCCACAGAGGGTAGTTGAGGCCAGTTCATTGGCTAAATTTAAGGGGGAGTTAGATGTGGCCCTTGTGGCTAAGGGGATCAGGGGGTATGGAGAGAAGGCAGGTACGGGATACTGAGTTGGATGATCAGCCATGATCATATTGAATGGCGGTGCAGGCTCGAAGGTCCGAATGGCCTACTCCTGCACCTAATTTCTATGTTTCTATGTTTCTATGATCACCTTTAGTGCGATCAGCTGTGCCCAACTTGGCACCTGCTGCGGCCAAATCAACACCAGGGCCGGGCGGAAAGGCCAAACGGAAGACTGACAGAGCCGTTGACTCAGATGAGTCGGACTGCGAGGAAACGCCATGGGCGGCCAGCGACAGTGATTGCTGGGGCCGAGTGGAGCGGCTTATGGAGCAGATGCTCCACCATGACAGACTCCGGGAGATGGAGGCTAGTCACCATGGGTCTTATAATACACCCATGGCAGCACCTTATCCAGGGCTGCACAGTGCATCTCCCTCGACAGAGGGGAGTACTGGGAGCCAATTCTGGGCTGGCTCTGAAGAGGGGTTTGCTGAAGAGGCAACCAGTGTGCAGGGGGTGGAAGAACAAGAACACCTCCTGGAAATGGGGTCCAAATTTGTACAACCAGAACAGACTGGACAGCATCCAGTATTGACTATCTCTCATTTAAACAACTACAGGAACAGGCTGTAATGGACACTACTGCCAAATATTTGGTACCGGTAAATTGTGTACCTCTCAACATTCCTGTGGTGAACAGTTGTATCTGGAAACACATTGGAGCGGGAGTCAGAAGCCTGGATGTTAAGCTTCAAAAAATCCTAAAACTATTGACTGCAGGGATCACGGCATTTGCCCGGACAGTGGCTGGAAAAGAGATGTCAGAATATCAGCAAGACGCTCTGGCATTATTCTGCAATACGCAGTATGAGATCAATAGTCTCAGGAAGAACGCCATCCGCCCAGCCTTAAACCCTAAGTTTGCAGAACTGTGCAGACCTGGAGGTACTAAACCACCAATTTTACTATTTGGGGGCAACCTGTCAAACCAGGTAAAAGAGCTCGATGAGGAGGCTAAAACCTTGGGGCTCATAAAGGCGGCAACGGGTAGGACCTCCTACACATGACAACTGCACCCCTATGCACCCGCCCGCAGAGCAAGACGCACAGAAGCTGGTGAAATCTCAAAGACCGGGCAAACAGGACAGAGGTCTTTTTTAGGCCATGGCCCAGACCGGCCTTCGTGGAAGAAGCACATACCCCACACTCGGCACCTCAACCTCTACGGCAACAGAATAGGAAGAAATAAACTTTCCACTGGTAACCATAGAGGTAGGTGGGTCTGGTCCCTTCCAAAAAACAGAAGTGTAAATAATACACAAATTGGTGGTAGATTAAACTTTTTTTGGGAGGCATGGAGTGCAATAACTACTGACACGTATATCCTACATAGTATTCAGGGATATACAATTGAATTTGTGCACAAAAACTATCCTCCGGTTCAGCATGTACCGAACCGAACATTCGTGCTTTCATGACAAGAAAAACTGGAAGCGCATGCTGAACTGGAGAGGCTATATGCTAAGGGAGTCATTGAAAAAACCCAACACGACCCTCTGGAATTCGTGTCAAATATATTTACAAAAAACAAAAAAGATGGTGGTAGCCGCATCATTATAGATTTGACAAAACTGAATACATTTGTGCAGTATATCATTTAAAAATGGAAACCTTTGTTACTGCCAAACAATTGATTTCCAAAGGCTACTTCATGGCTTGCATCGATTTAAAGATGCTTACTATTCGGTGCCTATGCGGAAGGATCACAGACGTTATTTGAAATTTAACTGGATGGGGCAGTTCTGGCAGTATAGAGCACTACCTAATGGATTAACATCCGCCCCCAGACTATTTACCAAAATTTTGAAACCAGCCCTAGCGTTTCTTCGGAAACAAAACATATGGTCATGGCTTACCTAGATGACATATTAATTGTGGGGAAAACTTTGGAATTAGCCAAAATAGCTGTATCAGCCACCAAACAATTGTTTGAGAAACTGGGGTTTATCATCCATCCAGTTAAATCTAAGCTAACGCCTTCCACCACTATGGATTACTTGGGATTCACCATTGACTCAGTTCACATGTCGGTGACTTTACCTAAGGACAAGGCAACAGACTTAACTGAGGCCTGCAACAACCTCATTGACATCAGTGAACCATCTATTCGACTGGTAGCAAGGGTAATTGGCAAAATTGTGGCTGCTTTTCCAACCACACAGTTTGGACATTTGCATTACCAAAATTTACAAAGGGCAAAGGTACAAGCACTAAAAATCAATACTGGTCATTTCGATAGGCCAATGAAGCTACCAATCAAAGTAATTACGGAATAGGTGGAAAAAAATCGACATCATGTGACAATCTGGCTAATATAATTTGGCAATGGTGTATCCAGAGAGATATTTGGATATCAGCTACTTACCTACCAGGTAAACTAAATTTAGTGGCAGACACCAGGTCATGCAAATTTAATGAAAACACCGAATGGATGTTGAATAAAAAAGTATTTGCTGATATTACAGCATGGTATGGAACACCAGATATCGATCTATTCGCATGCAGGCTTAATCACCAGTTATCAAACTATGTTTCATGGGATCCAGACCCTGGGGCTGCGGCGTCAGATGCATTTTCACTGCATTGGGGGGAAATTGTTTATTTATGCATTCCCTCCTTTCTGCCTCATCAGTCAGGTATTAAGGAAAATACAGCAAGACTCTGCGTCTGGTATTTTGGTAGTACCCGATTGGCCTACTCAACCATGGTTCCCTGTGATACTCAACATGGTATTAGAACCATGTATCACCATCCTGAATAGACCAGATTTATTGGTTCATCCCGTAACAAGGGATAGCCACCCATGTCATAACTATATGAATTTATTAATTTGTAGAGTCTAAAAATACCTCTACTACAGCTGGGACTGACGGACCGAACAGTGAACATAATTTCGGCGGCCCACAGACAGTCCACCAAAAAACAGTATCTGGTCTATATCAGGAAATGGGAGATGTATTGTCACAGAAACAGCATCACCTACAGATTAATGAACATCCCGTCTGTTCTGGAATTCCTGACAGGCCTCCATTATGATGAGGAGCTCAGTTATAGTGCCATCAACTGCGCCAGAAGTGCCCTATCAACTTATCTATGGCAAGGAACAGAGTGTCATTTTGTTGGGGCTCAACCTCTGGTAACAAAACTTATGAGGGGAATTTTTAATACCAATCCCCCAAGAACCAGGTACTCCCAAATATGGGATGTGAGTATTGTCCTGACGATGCTCAGGAATTGGTCTCCAGCAACAGCTCTGTCCCTACATAGACTGACATTAAAAACAGTCATGCTAATGGCATTGGTCACGGCACAAAGAGTACAGTCGTTACATAAATTAAGACTGGACAACATGACTTCTTCATCTGGAAATATTACGTTTCATATTTATGAATTAGTTAAGCAGAACAGACAGGGATCAACAGGCCTCAATATAGAATTTAGGTCTTACCCAACAGATGATCGTCTCTGAATAGTAAGACATTTGTTGTTATACATGGAAAAGACGAAAATCATCAGAGGCAATGAGAAGGCACTTTTAATCAGCCACAAGCAACCGCACAAAAAAGTGCCGGTCCAGACCATCTCAAGATGGCTGAAACAGGTTCTAATACAGGCTGGGGTGGATACTAATATTTTAAAATCTCATTCCACCAGGGCTGCAGCTACATCGGCAGCTATGCAGTTGGATGTACCAATGGACCAAACCCTCAAGACAGCAGGATGGTCAAGGGAAAAAACATTCCAACTATTTTATCATAAACCAGTCATTAAACCTGGAACGTTTGCAGAAACAATTTTAAGTTCTGAAATTTAATTTACCCCATAAATAGGGGCTATAATTTGGTGTTAATAAATTTTCATGGATTTCAATGTCGGATTCATATCTAAATTATGTTGACACAATTCCTCCCACAGTCATTAAGGCAGATGTGATGCATGGACTCGTTTCCACGGCATGAAATCACAGAGCTTTGGAATCTTCACGTAGTCACTCACGTGACTCCGAAGTAAAATAGTAAGATTAAACGAGAACTTACCAGTTCGAAGTTTGATCGTTATTTTATGAGGAGGAACGTTGAGAGAATACGTGCCCTCCGCTCCCACCCATGATCATATACTCGACTGGTATTTCTTCTCTAATCTTACTATGTTCAGTCATTACATTTATCTGTGATTTCACACCGCTGCTTTGAAGAATGACACGCATGCGTCATGGCGGGGTTCTTCACGTATTCCCTCAACGTTACTCCTCATAAAATAACGATCAAACTTCGAACTGGTAAGTTCTCGTTTAATCTTACTATTTTTCACTATACCTCGATACACGTAACAATCATAAACCTAACCCTAACAATCCCATCCAACATTCTCACTCATTAGGCCTTGTGAAATTCTGCCACAGAACCTGTGGTGTGTTCCCTGC
This sequence comes from Leucoraja erinaceus, assembly GCF_028641065.1. Taxonomy (NCBI): domain Eukaryota; kingdom Metazoa; phylum Chordata; class Chondrichthyes; order Rajiformes; family Rajidae; genus Leucoraja; species Leucoraja erinaceus. Next base: position 614,741 of record NC_073389.1, on the reverse strand, counting down.
AAATCTAGCCTTGTGCCTCGAAATTATCTCCAAACTTGCTTTTCAATTTCACACCAGCCAAAATCCACGTTGTTGAGCAGCAATGAGGTGGTTTGGACCTGTGAACTGCCTGTGACCACAAACATTGTGAGTTGCCCACAGCCAATTTGCATTCTTTGTTTCTGAATTAGTCAGAACAGAAACTCCACCGCAGAAGGACAGTTACTGGAAACTGGGCTGATTCAGATAACAGCTATTTAGAATTTACTAGACCACAAGACTTTGAAAGTGATCACACTTATCTACCGGAGTTGCTGCCTTATAAAGGCAGCCGGCATCACCAGAGACCCACACCACCCTGGCCATGCACTCATCTCACTCCTGTCATCAGGAATAAGATACAGGAGCCAGAAAACTGTAACGTCCAGGTTCAGGAACAGCTTCTTCCCACCACCCATCTGGCTACTGAACACTACAAAATAAACTAAGAAAGCACGCACCACCAGCCCTCTGTTATCAGGGCGGGCCTGTGGTGCTGTTGCCTTACAGCGCCGGGGGCCCGGGTTTGACCGTGACTATGGATGCTGTTTGTGCAAAGTTTGTACATTCTCCCTGAGACTGCGTGGGTTTTTTTCCGGGTGCTCTGGTTTACTCCCACACTCACATTTAGGGGCGCAGCGGTAGAGCTACTGCCTTACAGCGCCAGAGACCCGGGTTTGATCCCAACTACGGGTGCTTGTCTCTACAGGGTTTGTACGTTCTCCCTGTGACCTGCGTGGGTTTTCTCCGAGATCTTTGCGTTCCTCCCACACTCCAAAGACGTACAGGTTTGTAGGTTAATTGGCTTTGTAAAATTGTAAAAAAATGTTCCTAGTGTGTGTGGGGTATTGTTAATGTGCAGGGATCGCTGTTTGTGCAAACTCGGTGGTCCGAAGGGCCTGTTTCCACGTTGTATCTCTAAACAAAACTAAAACTAAACTAAACGTCTACTGATACTCTCCTCCGCCTAACAGAGCTGGTCCTTACCCTTAATAACTTTTTGTTTGACTCCTCCCATTTCCTCCAAATACAAGGCGTACCTATGGGTCCTAGCGATGGCTGCCTCTTTGTAGGGTACGTTGAACAATCCTTGTTCGAGACGTACCAGGGCCCTATCCCCGACCTCTACCTCCGCTACATCTACAACTGCATTGGTGCTACCTCCTGCACCCACACACAACTCACTGACTTCATCCATTTCACCACTAACTTCCATCCGGCACTCAAATACACCTGGACCATTTCCGACAATTCCCTACCATTTCTAGACCTCACTATCTCCATCGCAGGTAACAGGCTACTGATCAACATCCACTATAAACCCACTGACTCACATAGCTATCTGGACCACACTTCTTCCCACCCTGCTTCCTGTAAGGACTCTATCCCTTACTCCCAATTCCTCCGTCAACGCCGCAACTGCACCCAGGATGAGGTGTTCCACACCAGGGAATCGGAAATGTCCTCATTCTTCAGGGAATGGGGTTCCCCATCCACTACTATAGATGAGGCTCTCACCAGGGTCTCTTCTGAGGGGGGATCTTATAGAAACGTACAAAATTCTTAAGGGGTTGGACAGGCTATATGCAGGAAGATTGTTCCCGATGTTGGGGAAGTCCAGGACAAGGGGTCACAGCTTAAGGATAGAGGGGAGATCCTTTAGGACCGAGATGAGAAAAAAAAAATTCACACAGAGAGTGGTGAATCTCTGGAACTCTCTGCCACAGAGGGTAGTTGAGGCCAGTTCATTGGCTATATTTAAGAGGGAGTTAGGTGTGGCCCTTGTGGCTAAAGGAATCGGGGGGTATGGAGATAAGGCAGGTACGGGATACTGAGTTGGATGATCAGCCATGATCATATTGAATTGCGGTGCAGGTTCGAAGGGCCGAATGGCCTACTCCTGCACCTATTTTCTATTTTCTATGTTTCTATGTTTCTATACCCCGTGACTCTGCTCTCACTCCCCATACCCCCCACTCGTAACAAGGGCAGAGTCCCACTTGTCCTCACTTTCCACCCTACCAGCCGTCACATACAACAAATAATCCTCCGACATTTTTGCCACCTCCAACGTGACCCCATCACTTGCCACATCTTCCCATCTCCTTCCCTGTTGCTTCAGATTCAGATTCAGATTCAATTTTGCTTGCCGCAGAGACTGCTCCCTCCGTAATTCCCTGGTCAATTTGTCCCCTCCCACCCTTCCCACCCCCTATCCAGGCACTTTCCCTTGCAACCACAAGAAATGCTACACTTGTCCCTTTACCTCCCCCCTTGACTCCATTCAAGGACCCAAGCAGTCTAATTGATTTGTTGGTCTTTTTTTTCTTTCTAATGTTATCTATATGTACTGTTATGCCGTTGTGGTACATCTGACAATTAACCATGCTTGACTTTTTGATTCTTGACTCATGAAGCACACAATTTGGACCAGAATTATATTATCTTTTGGTGTGCAACATTTCAGACTTCAGACTTTAGATTAAATACCAGTGTGGAAACAGGCCCTTCGGCCCACCGAGCCCATGCCGGCCATTGATCACTCCGTACACTAACACTATCCTACACACTCGGGGCAATTTACAATTTTACTGAAGTCGATTAACCTACAAACCTGTACGTCTTTGGAGTGTGGGAGGAAACTGGAGCACTTGGAGAAAACCCACGCAGTCACAGGGAGAAGGTACAAACTCCGTACAGACAGCACCCGTGGTCAGGATTGAACATGGGTCTCTGGCGCTGTACAGCTGCGCCACTCTGATGTCCCATTGCAAATTACAAACTCTAAGAACTTAGTTAACAATTGAGAATATTAAAAATGGGCCCGTCCCACTTGGTGATTTTTTAAGCAACTGCAGACGACTGTCATAGTCGTAGCGGGTCGCCGAAAAACCAGCGGCAACGTACGTCATCCTGGCGACAACCTATATCAGGAAAAGTCAACCTACGCTCATTGGCGTCAAACCCACTGTCACCGATCATTTTTCAACATGTTGAAAATTTAGCGGCGACCAGAAAGTCGTTACGACTTTTGCGCGACTACTCCCGGCGACCACCGGCGAACATGTGGTGACAAACTAGTCGCCTGTAGTTGCATTAAAAAATCACCTAAGGCCCATAACTCCTTGGATCAAGATCAGACAATTCAGAGACTTTACAGATGCAAGATAATGCTGGAAAGTGGCTGTTCCAGTAGAGGATCTACTGCACCCATGTATAGTATGATTAGATCGGAGAGCATGCAGAACAAGCTCATTACTAATCCCTGTAGATGTGACAATAAGGAACTAAACTAATGTTTATAATAATCCAGTACTTTGCAGGATGTGTCTATTCTACCACTGAAATTCACAGTCATCGAGTCATAGTCATAGAGTTATACAGCATGGAAACAGGCCCTTCGGCCCAATATGACCATACTGACCAACATGACTCATCTGCACCAGTCCCTGGTTTGGCCCATTTTGCTCTAAATATATTCTCTGTGTACTTGTCTAAATTTTTGTTAAAGTTCATTAGTTTATGCTCTAGGAGCAGAATTAGGCCATTCAACCGAAACAGTCTACTCTGCCATTCAATCATGGTGTATCAAGATACATGATAAGGATTAAGGAAACACACCAGCTGTGAACTAGAAGCTCTAAATGTAATTAAAATGAAGGTTGTTGACTAATTTTCCCATTCGTGTGATGATGGAAGTGACGATGGTGCCCTGTTTGGCCTAAAGATGGGCCGAGACAAATATTTACCTCTCACCCTCCAGGGTTGTCAGAATTGTGCAAGAACATCAGAACAGGCAGCCCATTCAAAATGAGTCATATCCATTCTTAGTGACGTTAGTGAGATTCCCAAACCCACGCATTTACCATACTCTGCAGAAAAAATAACTCACACATCATAGCATAGAGCTTATTGTAATGGAAACTCTGCACATCAACAGTTGTTCACTCTTGCCTCATTTTCCACACTGTTGAATCACTTGGTGGACAAGGTGAGAGGGATAAAGTTACGGTGAGAGGGGCAAAGTTTAAAGGAGGTGTGCAGGGCAAGTGTTTTTTACACAGAGGGGGGTGGGTGCCTGGAACGTGCTGCCAGGGGTGGTGGTGGAGGCTGATACGATAGTGGGGGATAAAGAGGATTTTGGATAGGCACATGGTTATGCAGGGAAGGGAGGGATATGGATCACACTGAGGCATCATGTTCAACACAGACATTGTGGGCTGCAGGGCCATTTCTGTGCTGTACTGTTCTATGTTCATGCCTGTTTTATGGGCATTATTTCTGTTAATATTAGAGTTATTGGAATCGCAACTAATACTTGCCATTCTGCTTTTGCACTTACATAGAAAATAGTTGGATACAAACACCCACCACTCCATGTAAAAAGACTTGTCCTGCACATCTCCTTTAACCTTTGCCCCTCTCACTGTAAAACTATTGTGCAGAATATAGTTCTCAGCATTGTAATGCATCAGTTCCAAACACAGACAGACCAATATCTCCTTTGGGCCTGGGTTTGGTTGGAACCCATCTAAAAATATGGCACAGCAGTAGAGTTGCTGCCTTACAGCGCCAGAGACCCAGGTTTGATCCAGACCATGGGTGCGGTCTGTACGGAGTTTGTACATTTTCCCTGTGACCGAATGGGGTATTGTCCGGGTGCTCCACTTTCCTCCCACACTCGAAAGATGTGCAGATGTGTAGATTAATTGATATGTACATGTACATCTACAAGGAAGCTCCCGATGTTGGGGAAGTCCAGGACAAGGGGTCACAGCTTAAGGATAAGGGGGAAATCCTTTAAAACTGAGATGAGAAGAACTTTTTTCACACAGAGAGTGGTGAATCTGTGGAACTCTCTGCCACAGAGGGTAGTCAAGGCCAGTTCATTGGCTATATTTAAGAGGGAGTTAGATGTGGCCCTTGTGGCTAAGGGGATCAGAGGGTATGGAGAGAAGGCAGGTACGGGATACTGAGTTGGATGATCAGCCATGATCATATTGAATGACGGTGCAGGCTCGAAGGGCCGAATGGCCTACTCCTGCACCTAATTTCTATGTTTCTATGTTTCTATGTTTCTATATGAAGTGTAAATTAAGTGACTTCTGTACATCGACTCAAGTGTGTAGGGTAGAACTAGTGTACGGGTGATCATTTGTCGACATGGACAAGATGGGCAGAGGAAACTAGTATTATAGAGGAACCTTGAAAATATTTTCTTCATTCTGCCACAGAGATCATTTAATTGCCTCATGAAAATTGCAAGATACTTTGTGACTGATGAATTGAGCTGGGAACAGCTAAGAGGTAAAATGGCTGCATGTCAAACTCAATTTGGAAAACATTCAATATCAACAGCTCAAATGTAAAGCAAATTAGAATTAGGATGCAAACGCTTTTTGGATCAACACAAATATTTCAGACAAAAATATTACTTTAGTGAAAACAGTTTCTTCATACAAAATATAGTTGGTGGCACAGTGGTGCAGCTGGTGCAGCTGGTGGAGCTGCTGCCTCACAGTGCCAGAGACCCAGGTTCGATTCTGATCTCGGGTGCAGTCTGTGACAGAACATAGAAACATAGAAATTAGGTGCAGGAGTAGGCCATTCGGCCCTTCGAGCCTGCACCGCCATTCATGGCTGATCATCCACCTCAGTATTCCGTACCTGCCTTCTCTTCATACTCCCTGATCCCTTTAGCCACAAGGGCCACATCTAACTCCCTCTTAAATATAGCCAATGAACTGGCCTCGACTACCCTCTGTGGCAGAGAGTTCCAGAGATTCACCACTCTCTGTGTGAAAAAAGTTTTTCTCATCTCGGTTTTAAAGGATTTCCCCCTTATCCTTAAGCTGTGACCCCTTGTCCTGGACTTCCCCAACATCGGGAGCAATCTTCCTGCATCTAGCCTGTCCAACCCATTAAGAATTTTGTAACTTTCTATAAGATCCCCTCTCAATTTCCTAAATTCTAGAGAGTATAAACCAAGTCTATCCAGTCTTTCTTCATAAGACAGTCCTGACATCCCAGGAATCAGTCTGGTGAACCTTCTCTGTACTCCCTATATGGCAAGAATGTCTTTCCTCAGATTAGGAGACCAAAACTGTATGCAATACTCCAGGTGTGGTTTCACCGGGACCCTGTACAACTGCAGTAGAACCTCCCTGCTCCTATACCCAAATCCTTCTGCTATGAAAGCTAACATACCATTCGCTTTCTTCACTGCCTGCTGCACCTGCATGCCTACTTTCAATGGCTGGTGTACCATGACACCCAGGTCTCGTTGCATCTCCCCTTTTCCTAATCGGCCATATTTAGATAATAGTCTGCTTTCCTGTTTTTGCCACCAAAATGGATAACCTCACATTTATCCACATTATACTGCATCTGCCAAACATTTGCCCACTCATCCAGCCTATCCAAGTCACCTTGCAGTCTCCTAGCATCCTCCTCACAGCTAACACTGCCCCCCAGCTTCGTGTCATCCGCAAACTAGGAGATATTGCGTTCAATTCCCTCATCCAGATCATTAATCTATATTACTAAAACTCTGTTCTTGACCGGTTTCGGCTTTCTGTGCTGCGGTTTCCGAGAGTACGCCGCCACCTACGGCCGTCATTTTTGGCCACCGCGCTCAGAGCCCCGCTCCGCCACATGTGTGCCGAGGATTTTTCCCGTCGATGAAAATTGACAGAGATATTAATGTTTTTACAACATTCCCCATGCTCTCTGCTGCCCCTGCTGGAGGGAGGGGGAGCAACTATAAAACCAGGAAGTGGTGTGCCTCAATCAGTCTCTGCAAGTGGTGTGCCTCAATCAGAGCTTTGAATGACACAGACAAATGTCTACAGCACTGTGAGTACCCTTAATTTGGTTTGAAAATGAAAATATGGTTAGAGGTAAAAAAACACTGCCTGCAAATAGTTGTTTGGGGTTGGGTTGAAGTAAAAAGGCACTCTCTCTCCCCCCCCCTCCCTCTCCCCCCCCCCCCCCCTCCTCCCCCCCTCCCCCCCCCCCTCCTCCTCCTCCTCCCCCCCCCTCTCCTCCCCCCCCTCCTCCTCCCCCCATCTCCTCCCCCACCCCTCTCCTGTCCCCCCCTCCCTGTCCCCCTCCCCCCTCTCCTCCTCCCTCTCCTCCCCCCCCCTCTCCTCTCCTTCTCTCCTCCTCCTCCCCCCCCCCCTCTACCCCCCCCTCTATCCCATCTCCCCCCCTCTTCCCCCCCCTTCTCCTCCCCCCACCCCTCTCCTGTGTTCCCCTCCCTGTCCTCTCCTACCCCCTCTCCCTCTCCTCTCCCCCCCCCCCCCTCCTCTCCCCCCCCCTCTCCCCCCCCTCTCTCCCCCCTCTCTCCCCCCCCCTCTCTCCCCCCCTCTCTCTCCCCCCTCTCGCTCTCGCTCTCTCCCCCCCCGCTCTCACTCCCCCCCCTCTCTCCCCCCCACCTCTCCCCCCCTCTCTTCCCCCCTCTCCCCCTCTCTCTCTCTCTCTCTCCCCCTCCTCCCCTCCATTAGCGTGAGTGCAGGAGGGGGGGGGTAGTTAGTGTGTGACGCTGCATGCCGCCTCCCCCCTCCCCCCACAACCACACGTTCAGACCCAATGGGTCTGCACTTGGTCTAGTATATATTGTAAATAGCTGGGGTCCCAGCACTGAGCCTTGCGGTACCCCACTAGTCACTGCCTGCCATTGTGAAAAAGACCTGTTTACTCCTACTCTTTCCTTCCTGTTTGTCAGCCAGTTCTCTATCCACATTAATACTGAACCCCCAATGCCATGTGCTTTAAGTTTGTATACTAATCTCTAATGTGAGACCTTGTCGAAAGCCTTCTGGAAGTCCAGATACACCACATCCACTGGTTCTCCCCTATCCACGCTACTAGTTACATCCTCTAAAAATTCTATAAAGATTCGTCAGACATGATTTACCTTTCGTAAATCCATGCTGACTTTGTCCAATGATTTCACCACTTTCCAAATGTACTGCTATCACATCTTTAATAACTGACTCTAGCAGTTTCCCCACTACCGATGTTAGACTAACTGGTCTGTAATTCCCAATTTTCTGTCTCCCTCCCTTCTTAAAAAGTGGGGTTACGTTTGCTACCCGCCAATCCTCAGGAACTACTCCAGAATCTAAACAGTTTTGAAAGATTATTACTAATGCATCCACTATTTCTGGAGCTACTTCCTTAAGTACTCTGGGATGCAGCCTGTCTGGGCCTGGGGATTTATCGGGCTTTAATCCATTCAATTTACCCAACACCGCTTCCCGACTAACCTGGATTTCACTCAATTCCTCCAGCTCCTTTGACCCGCGGTCCCCTGCTATTTCCGGCAGATTATTTATGTCTTCCTTAGTGAAGACGGAACCAAAGTAGTTATTCAATTGGTCCGCCATATCCTTGTTCCCCATGATCAACTCACCTGTTTCTGACTGCAAGGGACCTACATTTGCTTTAACTAATCTCTTTCTTTTCACATATCTATAAAAACGTTTGCAGTCAGTTTGTATGTTCCCTGCCAGTTTTCTTTCATAATCTATTTTTCCTTTCCTAATTAAGCCCTTTGTCCTCCTCTGCTGGTCTCTGAATTTCTCCCAGTCCTCTGGTATGCTGCTTTTTCTGGCTAATTTGTACGCATCATCCTTCGCTTTGATACTATCCCTGATTTTTCTTGTTATCCATAGATGTAGTACCTTCCTTGATTTATTGTTTTGCCAAACTGGGATGAATAATTTTTGTAGTTCATCCATGCAGTCTTTAAATGTCTTCCATTGCATATCCACCGTCAACCCTTTTAGAATTAATTGCCAGTCAATCTTGGCCAATTCACGTCTCATACCCTCATACCTTGTTCAGAACCATTGTTTCTGAATTAACAATGTCACTCTCCATCCTAATGAAGAACTCAACCATATTATGGTCACTCTTGCCCAAGGGGGCACGTACAACAAGACTGCTAACTAACCCTTCCTCATTACTCAATACCCAGTCTAAAATAGCCTGCTCTCTCGTTGGTTCCTCTACATGTTGATTTAGATCACTATCCCGCATACATTCCAAGAAATCCTCTTCCTCAGCACCCCTGCTAATTTGATTCACCCAATCTATATGTAGATTGAAGTCACCCATTATAACTGTTTAGCCTTTGTCGCACGCATTTCTAATTTCCTGTTTGATACCATCTCCAACTTCACTACTACTGTTAGGATGCCTGTACACAACACCCACCAGCGTTTTCTGCCCCTTAGTGTTTCGCAGCTCTACCCATACCGATTCCATATCCTTCAAACTAATGTCCTTCCTTTTCATTGCATTAATCTCCTCTCTAACCAGCAACGCTACCCCACCTCCTTTTCCTTTCTGTCTATCCCTCCTGAATATTGAATATCCCTGGATGTTCAGCTCCCAGCCTTGGTCACCCTGGAGCCATGTCTCCGTGATCCCAACTATATCATAGTCATTAATAGCTATCTGCACATTCAACTCATCCACCTTATTACAAATACTCCTTGCATTGAGACACAAAGCCTTCAGGCTTGTTTTTACAACACTCTTACCCCTTATACAATTATGTTGAAAAGTGGCCCTTTTTGATTTTTGCCCTGGATTTGTCTGCCTGCCACTTTTACTTTACACCTTGCTACCTATTGCTTCTACCCTCATTTTACACCCCCCTGCCTCTCTGCTCTTGTACCCATCCCCCTGCCACATTAGTTTAAATCCTCCCCGACAGCACTAGCAAACACTCCCCCAAGGACATTGGTTCCATTCCAGCCCAGGTGCAGAACATTCTCCCTGTGACCACGTGTGTTTCCTCCAGGTGCTCCGGTTTCCTCCCACATCCCAAAGACGTGCAGGTTTGTAGGTTCAAACATTATAAAATAACGTGTGTGTAGGGAGTGGATGTGAAAGTGGGATAGCATACGGGTGATCGATGGTCGGCGTGGACTTGGTGGGCCGAAGGACCTGTTTTCATACTGCATCTCTAAAACTAATAACAATGTCTAAATTATCTTTAGTGACTTAAAATACAGGCACAAGCTATGAATCACGGAGATAGAAAAGTTAATAGAGGCATACAAACTAAGTGTAGGGAGACCATCGACCATCTCGATGTACCTCGGGTGGAAATCTGCTTCTGTTCAATGGTTGCAAAAATTATTGGCATTGACATATGGAATTTTTGCAAAAATAGGTATCATGGTAAATGCTATAATAAGCAGTTGTCATTGATAGGAATGAGAACAGTATGTGCAGCTGAACAGACTAAGCAAATCTTATTATCAATGTTTATTGACTTTTCAATCAGATTAGTTAAAATTGTTTGTCATTAAATATGCCGGCATTGGAACTAGTCCTCTCAGGCCCATTGGTTCAATTATATTAGATTTGTGCACCAAATGGTGAACAGCTAACTGGATTAGTTTAGAGATACAGCATGAAAATAGGCCCGACGGTCCACCGAGTCCACGCTGACCACCGATCACTCGTTCACATTAGTTCTATGTTATCCCACTTTCTCATCCATTCCCTACACACTAGCAGGGCTGCCAACATTGGGTGAGAGTTGGGAGTGAGAAATTTCCGAGAGACCAAGCCCGAGGGAGCATCGCGACCGGGGGGGGGGGAAGAGGGTTCCCCCTCCCATTGTTACGGAACATTTGCATTTTTCAGCTTGAAATTGTACAATATGGTGCATACTGTAGGGAGTCTTACACTTGAATGCAATATATATGCTTTAAATTGGATTGGAGCGTTTTTGAAAGGGGGGAGGCTGTGCGATCACTGATCACTGGCCTTGGGGGTACCCGGTGAGGGAGTGGAGCAACCGAGTGGGTAGAGGGTGTGGAAGAAGGGTAGAAACATTTTGAAATTTGATGTATTAAATCATGTTTTAGTGCACTGTAAAGTATGATTTCAATGTTTTTTGTATGAAGTATTTTTAAGAGATGATGGGTGTATGAAACAAGCTGCCAGAGGAGGTAGTTGAGGCAGGGACCATCCCAACATTTAAGAAACAGTTAGACGGATACATGGATAGGACAGGTTTGGAGGTATGGACACTTTCGAGGTTTGGAAGTACTGACACTTTTGAGAAATATAAAAGTGGATAAGTCTCCAGGTCCGGACAGGATATTCCCTAGGACATTGAGGGAAGTTAGTGTAGAAATAGCAGGGGCTATGGCAGAAATATTTCAAATGTCATTAGAAACGGGAATAGTGCCGGAGGATTGGCGTACTGCGCATGTTGTTCCATTGTTTAAAAAGGGGTCTAAGAGTAAACCTAGCAATTATAGACCTGTTAGTTTGACTTCAGTGGTGGGAAAATTAATGGAAAGAATACTTAGAGATAATATATATAAGCATCTGGATAAACAGGGTCTGATTAGGAACCGTCAACATTGATTTGTGCCTGGAAGGTCTTGTTTAACTAATCTTCTTGAATTTTTTGATGATGTTACACGGGAAATTGATGAGGGTAAAGCAGTGGATGTTGTGTATATGGATTTCAGTAAGGCCTTTGACAAGGTTCCTCATGGAAGGTTGGTTAAGAAGGTTCAATGGTTGGGTATTAATGGTGGAGTAGCAAGATGGATTCAACAGTGGCTGAATGGGAGATGCCAGAGAGTAATGGTGGATGGTTGTTTGTCAGGTTGGAGGCCAGTGACGAGTGGGGTGCCACAGGGATCTGTGTTGGGTCCACTGTTGTTTGTCATGTACATCAATGATCTGGATGATGGTGTGGTAAATTGGATTAGTAAGTATGCAGATGATACTAAGATAGGTGGGGTTGCGGGTAATGAACTAGAGTTTCAAAGTCTACAGAGAGATTTATGCCAGTTGGATGAGTGGGCTGAAAGATGGCAGATGGAGTTTAATGCTGATAAGTGTGAGGTGCTACATCTTGGCAGGACAAATCAAAATAGGACGTACATGGTAAATGGTAGGGAATTGACGAATGTAGGTGAACAGAGGGATCTGGGAATAACTGTGCACAGTTCCCTGAAAGTGGAATCTCATGTAGATAGGGTGGTAAAGAAAGCTTTTGGTGTGCTGGCCTTTATAAATCAGAGCATTGAGTATAGAAGTTGGGATGTAATGTTAAAATTGTACAAGGCATTGGTGAGGCCAATTCTGGAGTATGGTGTACAGTTTTGGTCGCCTAATTATAGGAAGGATGTCAACAAAATAGAGAGAGTACAGAGGAGATTTACTAGAATGTTGCCTGGGTTTCAGCAACTAAGTTACAGAGAAAGGTTGAACAAGTTAGGGCTTTATTCTTTGGAGCGCAGAAGGTTAAGGGGGGACTTGATAGAGGTTTTTAAAATGATGAGAGGGATAGACAGAGTTGACGTGGAAAAGCTTTTCCCACTGAGAGTAGGGAAGATTCAAACAAGGGGACATGACATGAGAATTAAGGGACTGAAGTTTAGGGGTAACATGAGGGGGAACTTCTTTACTCAGAGAGTGGTAGCTGTGTGGAATGAGCTTCCAGTGAAGGTGGTGGAGGCAGGTTTGTTTTTATCATTTAAAAATAAATTGGATAGTTATATGGATGGGAAGGGAATGGAGGGTTATGGTCTGAGCGCAGGTATATGGGACTAGGGGAGATTATGTGTTCGGCACGGACTAGAAGGGTCGAGATGGCCTGTTTCCGTGCTGTAATTGTTATATGGTTATATGGTTATATGGTATGGACCAAAAGCAGGTAGCGTAGCTGGGACATGTTGGCGGGTGTGGGCAAGTTGCGCCGAAGGGCCTGTTTTCACACTGTATCACTCTTTGACTACATTATACCTCCACCATGCATGAATGCTTCAAAATCAAGTGATCAAGTTTTATTGCCATATACTCAAGCATAGAAACATAGAAAATAGGTGCAGGAATAGGCCATTCGGCCTTTCGAGCCAGCACTTCCATTCAATATGATTATGGCTAGTCATCTAAAATCAGTACCTCTTTCCTGTTTTTTCCCTATATCCCTTGATGTCGTTAGCCCCAAGAACTAAATGTAACTCTCTCTTGAAAGCATCCAGTGAATTGGCCTGCACTGCATTCTGTGGCAGAGAATTCCACAGATTCACAACTCTCTGCGTGAAGAAAGTTTGTTCTCATCTCAGTCCTAACTGGTTCCCCCTTTGTTCTTAAACTGTGACCCATGGTTCTGAACGCCCCCAACATCAGGAACATTTTTCCTGCAGTTACAGTAAGTGAAAATCTAGCAGGCAAGCAGGATGCTTCCTCCAACCACCTCCATTTGAAGGCACTCATATCTTCCATGCTTGGTACTTCCAGCCTACCCAGAGGAGATCCCCCCTCTCCAACACTCAGAGACTCAGAGTCTTCCTCGCCGATTTTTAAGCTTGGATCTCCCTACTCTCCTCTCCACCCAGCCGCCTCTATGCTTCCGTCTACCCGGTTCATACCTCTCTCCCCATATCCGTTCGCCTCTCTACCGATCCGCTCTCTCTCTCTCCCACCTGGGTCCACCAAATCCTCTTTCTCCTCTCGATCACAGACTCTCTCTCGCTCTCCTCCCGCTCCTCCCCTCCCCCCTCTCCGCTCTCTCTCCTCTCCTCCCCCCTCTCTCTCCCTCCCCCTCCTCCTCTTCTCCTCTACCCCTCCTCTCTCCCCCTCTCTTCTCCTCCCCCTCTCTCTCTCCGTCCTCTCCCTCCTCTCGCCTCCAGCCTCGCTCCCTCCTCTCTCTCTCTCTCCATCTTCTCCTCCCCTCTCCCCCTCCCCCCTCCTCCCCTCTCCTCCTCTCTCTCCTCTCCTCCCCTCTCCCTCCCCCCTCTCTCTCCTCTCCCCCTCTCCTCTCTCTCTCTGCTCTCCCCTTCTCTCTCTCTCCCCTCTCTCTCCTCTCTCCTCTCTCCCTCTCTCCTCCTCCTCTCTCTCTCTCTCTCTCCTCTCCTCCCCTCTCTCTCTCTCTCCCTCTTCTCCTCTCCTCTCTATCCCCCCCCTCTCTCTCTATTTCTCTTCCCATCTCCTTCTCTCTCTCTCCCTCCCTCTCACCTCTATCTCTCTTCCCATCTCCTTCTCTCCTCTCCTCCCCTCTCTCTATCTATCTATCTATCTATCTATCTATCTATCTATCTATCTATCTATCTATCTATCTATCTATCTATCTATCTATCTATCTATCTATCTATCTATCTATCTATCTATCTATCTATCTATCTATCTATCTATCTATCTCTCCCCCCTCTCTCTCTCCTCCCTTCCATCTCCTCCCTCCCCTCTCCTCTCCTCCCTCTCTCCCCCTCCCTTCTCCCCTCTCCTCTCTCTCCTCCCCTCCATTCTCTCTTCCCTCCCGTCCTCTCCCCCCCCGATCTTCTCTCCTCTCTCTCCCTCCCCATCTCCTCCCCTCCTCCTCTCCTCTCCCCCCCTCTCCGTCTCATCAGCCTCCTCTCTCCCCTCCTCCCCCTTCCTCTACCCTCCCCTCTCCCCTCCCCCTCCTCCCTCCCTCTTCTCCCCTCCCTCTCCTCCCCCTCTCTCCTCTCCTCTCTCCCCTCCCTCTCTCTCACCCTCTCTCTCCCCCTCCCTCTCTCCTCCCTCTCTCCTCTTCTCTCTCACCCTCTCTCCTATTCTCTCTCTCTCCCTCACTCTCCCTCTCTCCTCCCTCCCTCTATCTCTCTCTCCTCCCCCTCCCTCCCTCACATCCACCCCCCTCTCCTCCCCTTCTCTCTCTCTCTCTCCCCCCCTCTCCTCTCTCTCCCTCTCTCTCCTCTCTCTCCCCCTCCTCTCCTCCTCTCCCTCCTCTCCTCCTCTCTCTTTCTCTCCTCTCCACTCTCGGACTCCTCCCCTCTCTCCCTCTCCCTCTGATCCCCTCTCCCCATCTCCCCTCTCCCTCCCCCTCTCTCCTCCCTCTCCTCCCCTCCCTCCCCTCTTCTCCTCCCTCTATTATTTCAATCTCTCCCCTTCTCCCTCTCTCTTCTCCCTCCATCTCCTCTTCCCTCCTCTCCTCCTCTCTCCTCCTCTATTTCTCCTCCCCTCTCCCTCCCCCCTCTTCCTCCCTCTCTTTCCTCTCTCCCCCCTCTCTTCCCTCCCTCCCTCTCCTCTCTTTTCCCCTCTCTCTCTCATCCCTCCCCTCCTCTCCCTTTCTTTCTCTCTCTCCTCTCTCTCTCGTTCTCTCTCCTCTCTCCTCATCCCCCCCCTCCCCTCTCTCTCCACCCTCTCTCTCCCCCCGCTCTTCTTAGTTTTACTCCTCAAGGTAGACCTCCCTGTCTCTCCCTCTTTCCTCTCTCTCCTATTCACCCTTGTCTTGTATCTCTCTCCCTCTTTCTCCCAGCTCTCCTCCCTCTCTCCATTCAGTCCCCTAACTATTCAGAGTTTTTTTTTACCCCCGCCTCTCGCCTCTCTCTCCCCCCTCTCCCCTCCTCTCTCTCCTCCCCTCCCCCCCTCTCTCCCCTCATCTCTCCTCCCCCCCCATCCCTCCTTCCTCCTCTCTCTTCACTTTTCCCCTCTCCCCCTTTCTCTCTTCCTTACCCCCCCCCCTCTCCCCTCTCCCATCCCCCCCTCCCCCTCTCTCTCTTCTTACCCCTCTCTCTCTCTCTCCCCCCATCTCCCACCTCACTCTTTCCCCTCTCTCTATCTCTCCCCCCCCCTCCCTCTTCTCTCTCTCCATTCACTCCCCCCCCCCCTGTATCTCCGCTCTCTCTCCTCTCACCCCCCTCTATCTCCCCACTGTCTCCCTGTCTCCTTCCCCCCTCTCTCTCTCCACCTCCCTTTGAGAGTCTGTCCCTTCGGCACAGAGACTCTCACAGCAGCGGCAGCTTCCGACGCCTCCGACGCCCGGGACTTGCACTGCCCGGAGTGCTCCATGGCCAGAGCTGCAGCGAGCGACACGCCGGCCCCGGCAAACACTCGTCCATCCCGGCTCCCCGCATCAGTTCCGGCCGCTGGTTCTGCTCCCATCCCTCCCGCAGCCCCGGCTCACCAACACCCGCGGACCAGGCAGTTTATCCGAGTTTTGAAATGTTCGTTGATCACAAAATTTCTCACCACTGAGCGTGAGAAATTTTTGACGATCGCGAGGGCGTGAGTGTTTGCTTGATGGCGTGAGTCTCACGCTCAAAGCGTGAGAGTTGGCAGCCCTGACACTAGGGACATTTTACAGAGGCATTAAGTAACATTCACCTGCTCAAACTTAGAAGTTTTTTTGTATTATAATCTTCTGTTGCGGAACAATGAGATCAGTTGTACAACACATTGGTGAGGCCACATTTAGAGTATCGTCACCATGTTAAAGGATAGATGTTGTCAAGCTGGAAAGGGCCAAGAGAAGATTTACAAGGATGCTGTCAGGGCTCAAGTGCCCGAGCTACAGGGAGAGGTTGAGCAGGCTTGGACTTTATACCTTGGAGCGCAGGAGAATGAGGAGTGATCTTATACCACACGATACAATACGATGCGATAAAACTTTAATCATCCCCGGAGGCAAGTTGTTCTGCCGACAGTCACAACACACAAGGTGAACAAAAACTGGAAATTAAAAGTGAAAACAAAAAGCAAAAGACTGTTACTTGGCACAGCTGCTTCACCGGGACAAATCAACAAACAAACAAACAAACACAGACTTATCCCCTGGACAGAGGATTCTAAACTAGAGTGCCCCCGCTCCTTCCCCCCCACCCCTCCCCTCCCCCCCCACCCCTCCCCTCCCCTCCCCCACACCCCGAAAGGGTGAAGAGCCTGTTTCCGTGCCATTTCTTACAATTAATCACTCAATCAATTTTGATCACAGAACTATTGTACCAAGATCAAAACCACAGCAGCACGAGACACTTTCCAAAGTTTATTAAAAGACCCAAAGTGCTGGAGTAATTCAATGGGTCAGGCAGCAACGCTGGAGAACATCAGTGTGAAGAAGGGTCCCAAACCGCAAGGTCATCTATCCATGTTCTGACGAGATGCTGCCTGACCCACTGAGTTACTCCAGCACATTGTGTCTGTATTTGTAAAACAACCTCTGCGGTTCCTTGTTTTTACCATTCAATGATTAATTAGGATGGTGGAGTTAAAAATGAACTTGCATCGAGACAAGGAGGAAATTAGAAACATAGAAAATAGGTGCAGGAGGAGGCCATTCGGCCCTTCGAGCCAATACCGCCATTCATTGTGATCATGGCTGTTCGTCCCCAATCAATACGCTGCACTACCTCAATCACAAGGATGGCCTTCCTCAAATTAGGAGACCAAAACTGTAAGCAATACTCCAGATGTGGTCTCACCAGAGATTAGATTAGATTTAGATTAGATTAGATCCTTTATTTGTCATTCAGACCTCTCGGTCTGAACGAAATGTCGTTGCCTGCAGCCATACATGTAATAATAAACAACAAAACACACAAACACAAATTAACATCCACCACAGTGAGTTCACCAGGTACCTCCTCACTGTGATGGAAGCAAAGGTCTTAAAGTCACGTCTCTTCCCTCCTTATTCTCCCTCTATGCTGAGGCGATATGTTGTACCCCACCGGGCGATGGTAAGTCAGTCCCGCGGCTCAACCGAGCTTCGCGAACGGGCCGGTTCAAGCTCCGCGGCCCGGGGTGGTCGAAGCTGCCGAACCTGCCGCCCTCCAGTCCAGCGGACGCAGCTGTTGCCGCGGGATCTCCGTAAAAACAGGTCACCAACCTGTGACCTGCGAACTGCCGACGATGTCGTCCACTGGCCCGCGGCCGAGCCCCGGATTCAGGTCGCCGCCGCCGGAACGCCGCCTCAGCCACCGGAATGCCGCATCTGCCCCGAGTCGTGCCGCCCTCACTGGAGCACCGCCTCAGCCCCGAGTCGTGCCGCTGCCACCGGAACACCGGAACACAGCCACAGTTCCGAATTCGGCCATCCTTGGTGAATCCTGGCTGGCTCTGCTTCCAGAGCCTGGAGGTCGGTCACAGTTGGAGGCCGCCAGCTCCGCCATTAGGCCTCAGCGCAGACAGAGGCAGAGAAGAGCCGCATTCCCCCGAAGGAAGAGACAGAAAACCATGTTCCCTCCCCCCCCACACACATAACACAACCTAAGAAACAAAAAATTAACTAAAACAAGACAAAAAAACAACAAAAAATAGTAAAAACAGATGGACTGCAGGCGAGCCGCAGCTGTTCAACAGCGCCGCCACCTCCAGAGCCCTCTACAACTGCAGAAGAACCTCTTTACTCCTATACTGAAATCCTCTTGTTATGAAGGCCAACATTCCATTCGCTTTCTTCACTGCCTGCTGTACCTGCACGCCAACCTTCAGTGACTGGTGTACAAGGACACCCAGGTCTCACTGTACCTCCTCCTTACCTAACCTAACCCCATTGAGATAATAATCTGCCCCCTTGTTTTTGCCACCAAAGTGGATAACCTCACGTTTATCTATATTATACTGCATCTGCCACGCATCTGCCCACTCAATCAACCTGTCCAGGTCACCCTGCAACCTCCTAACATTTTCTTCACAGTTCACACTGCCACCCAGCTTTGTGTCATCCGCAAACTTGCCAATGTTGCTCCTAATTCCCTCTTCCAAATCATTAATATAGATGGTAAACAGTTGCGGCCCCAACACTGAGCCTTGCGGCACTCCACTCGCCACTGCCTGCCATTCTGAAAAGGACCCGTTCACTCCTACTCTTTGCTTCCTATCTGCCAACCAATTTTCTATCCACGTCAACACCCTACCCCCAATACCATGCGCTCTAATTTTAGTCACCAAACTCCCGTGCGGGACCTTATCAAAGGGTTTCTGAAAGTCTAGATACACTACATCTACTGGCTCCCCTTCATCCATTTTACTTGTCACATCCTCAAAAAATTCCAGAAAATTAGTCAAGCATGATTTTCCTTTCATAAATCCATGTTGACTTGGACTAATCCTTTTACTGCTATCCAAATGCCCCATTATTACCTCTTTAATAATTGACTCCAGCATCTTTCCCACCACCGAAGTCAGGCTAACTGGTCTGTAATTCCCCATTTTCTCTCTCGCTCCTTTCTTCAAAAGTGGGATAACATTATCTATCCTCCAATCCACAGGAACTGATCCTGAATCTGTAGAACATTGGAAAATGATCACCAATGCGTCCACAATTTCTAGAGCCACCTCCATGAGGACCCTGGGATGCAGACCATCAGGCCCAGGGGATTTATCATCCTTCAGTCCCATTAGCCTACCCAATACTATTTCTCATCTAGTGAAAATTTCTTTCAGTTCCTCGACCCACTTAGATCCTCTGTCCTCCAGTACATCTGGGAGATTGTGTGTGTCTTCCTTAGTGAAGACAGATCCGAAGTACCTGTTCAACTCTTCTGCCATTTCCTTGTTCCCCATAATAATTTCACCCGTGTCTGCCTTCAAGGGATCCACATTTGACTTTGCTACTCTTTTTTCATTAACATATCTAAAGAAGCTTTTACTGTTCTTTATATTCCTGGCCAGCTTCCCCTCGTACTTCATCTTTTCAGCCCGTATTGCCCGTTTTGTTTCCTTCTGTTGTCCTATGAAAGTTTCCCAACCCTCTGGGTTCCAGCTACTCTTTGCTGTGTTATACATCTTTAGTTTTATTCTATCCCTAATGTCTCTTGTCAGCCACGGTTGCCTCCTACTTCCCCTTAGAATATTTCTTCCTTTTTGGAATGAAATGATTATGCGTCTTCCGGATTATGCCCAGAAATTCCTGCCATTGCTGTTCCACCGTCATTCCTGCTAGGATCCCGTTCCAGTCTACCTTGGCCAGCTCATGCCTTCATAGTCCCCCTTGTTCAACTGCATCACTGACGCTTCTGATTTAACCTTCTCCTTTTCAAATTGCAGATTAAAACTAATCATATTATGATCACTACCTCCAAGCGGTTTCTTTACCTCGAGTTCTGTTATAAAATCTGGTTCATTAGACAACACTAAATCGAGAATTGCCTTTTCTCTGGCCGGCTCCATTACAAGCTGCTATAAAAATCCAACTCGGAGGTACTCTACAAACTCTCTTTATTGGGGTTCTGAACCAACCTGATTGTCCCAGTCTACCTGCATATTGAAATCCCCCATCCCCAAAATAGTTTCACCATATATATGTTAGCCATTACACAAGAAGAAGTTTCAGTAAAAACTTAGGCGATAAGTTAACTGCCAAAATAAAAGTTAGGCTATTGAGAAATTAACATACTTTTGTGAAGCAATGTTGGAAGTTTTACCAGTTGAACATGGAATGGTCAATGCATCAAATGCATTTTCTTGAGGGTTGCGATAAAGATCGGCGCTGTTACTTGCAATGCTCATTGGACACAAAATAAGTCAGATGAGTTGTAGACTTTAGACTTCAGAGATACAGCATGGGAAAAGTCCCTTTGGCCCATGGAGTTTGTGCCGACCATGGATCACTGGTTCTTTGTTATCCTATTTTATCATCCACTCCCTGCCCACCAGGGGCAATTTACAGCATGCACTTTTAGAATATCATCTACGAGCGTTAGATTTTAGACTTTAGAAATACAGCACGGAAACAGGACCTTCGGCCCCCCCAAGTCTGCTCCGACAGCGATCACCCCGTACACTAACACTATCCTACACACTGGGAACAATTTATATTTTACTGAAGCCAATTAACCTACAATCCTGTACGCCATTGGAGTGTGGGAGGAAACCAGAGCATCTGGAGAAAACGCATATGGTCACAGGTATAACGTGCAAACTCCGTACAGACAGCACCCGTAGTCGGCTCTCTGGTAATGTAAGGCAGCAACTCAAGTGCTGTGCCGTTGTACCAAAAAATGAAACTAGTTTAGTTTAGTTCATTATTGTCACGAGGTGTGAGGTGCAGATGGGGTCAATGGAGGGGAGGTGGGTTTGTGTGATGGTCACCGTTAGCACCCATTTTCTGGAACTGTCCCTGAGTTGTTGCTGATGGGAGTGAGTGTTTCCCCAACAAATCCTCTGCACATCTCCAGGGAGAACGAATGTTAGGCGGACATCATATCTCCTTCTGATTCCTTCTATCTGCATGAGCAAACACAAATGTATATTGTGGAGTAAGTAATAGTTTGTAATTGTAATTGTAATTTATTTATTTAGGGGACAGTGCATATAAATAAACATTTACATGTAATACGCAAGATTGTAGCCAGTAGCTAATTTCCATCTTTAGTCGCTCTGGTAAACAAGGTAAACACATCACAACACAATCAATCAATAAGAGAAGAGCCAAAACAAAAATCAAAAACAAAACAAAACAAACGATAGTAAAAAAGTAACAATAAAAGAGTACCATAGGATAATGTTAAGGTAGATTATGATTGCAGTTTTCATTTTGCAGTAGCCATGTTTTTAGGTGTTTGGTAAATGAGGTAAGGCTTCAGCCCAGTTGCACTTACCCCCATCATCACCAAATGCTTCGAGAGGCTGGTCCTGGCACACCTCAAAAGCTGCCTTCCCCCCACACTGGATCCCTATCAGTTTGCCTACCGCAAGAACAGGAGTACGGAAGATGCCATCTCAACGGCACTTCACTCCGCCCTCTCCCACCTCGACAACAGAGACACTTACGTAAGAATGCTGTTCATCGATTACAGCTCAGCATTCAACACCATTATACCATCAAAACTGATCACCAAACTCGGTAACCTGGGCATCGACCCCTCCCTCTGCAACTGGATACTGGACTTTCTAACCAACAGACCCCAGTCTATGAGGTTAGACAAGTACACCTCTTCAACCCTCACCCTGAACACCGGCGTTCCACAGGGCTGTGTGCTGAGCCCCCTCCTCTACTCCCTCTTCACCTATGACTGCACACCTGTACATGGTACTAACACCATCATCAAGTATGCAGATGATACAACGGTGATTGGCCTCATCAGCAACAACGATGAGTTGGCCTACAGGGAGGAGGTCCAGCACTTAGCAGCATGGTGCGCTGACAACAACCTGGCCCTTAACTCCAAGAAGACCAAGGAGCTCATTGTAGACTTCAGGAAGTCCAGAGGCGGCACGCATACCCCCATCCACATTAACGGGACGGAGGTGGAACGTGTTTCTAGCTTCAGGTTCCTGGGAGTCAACATCTCCGATGACCTCTCTTGGACCCACTATATCTCTACTCTGATCAAGAAGGCTCACCAGCGTCTCTTCTTCCTGAGGAGACTGAAGAAGGTCCATCTGTCTCCTCAGATCCTGGTGAACTTCTACCGCTGCACCATCGAGAGCATCCTTACCAACTGCATCACAGTATGGTATGGCATTGCAGAGGGTGGTGAAAACTGCCCAACGCATCACCGGTTCCTCGCTCCCCTCCATTGAGTCTGTCCAAAGCAAGCGCTGTCTGCGGAGGGCGCTCAGCATTGCCAAGGACTGCTCTCACCCCAACCATGGACTGTTTACCCTCCTACCATCCGGGAGGCGCTACAGGTCTCTCCGTTGCCGAACCAGCAGGTCGAGGAACAGCTTCTTCCCGGCGGCTGTCATTCTACTCAACAACGTACCTCGGTGACTGCCAATCACCACCCCCCCCGGACACTTATTATTATTTATTCAAATCATTTGCTATGTCGCTCTTCCAGGGAGATGCTAAATGCATTTCGTTGTCTCTGTACTGTACACTGACAAAGACAATTAAAATTGAATCTGAATCTGAATCTGAATCTGAAGGGTTGGCAGATCCCGTATGACGCATGGTATCGCGTTCCAGGTCTGCAACGTTCGATATGAAAATACTGACTGCCCAAAGACACTTTTCCTAAACGGGACTATACAATCACCCCCGGAGGCTGCTCTTGTCGACCTATTTGTGTTTTTCTTTATTAAGTCCTTTAACGGAGGTGGGGCTAGTCCACGGAAGATTTTGTAAACCAAAATCAAGTCCGAATATTTTATTATGTTTTCCCAGCTCAGCAGATCAAATTTCTTCAGGATGCTACAGTGATGGTACATTCTGGGCTTTTTGTCTAGAGTTTTTAGGGCTTGTTTATAAGCAATTTCAACAGGCTTTAGTGTGGACTTACATGCCAGTGACCAAGTTGTTATACAGTAGGTCATGTATGGCACAATCATTGCATTAAAATATAGTTTGGCTGAATCAATAGTTAAATTATTTCTGATATATCTAAAATTGGACAAATTAAATTTAATTAAATTTACTGTTCTTTTCACCTGTTGTTTGAAACAGAGCTGTGAATCGATCACGATTCCTAAATATTTAAACTCATGTACAATTTTAAGTTACACACTTCTAACGAAAGATTATTAAATATACAAAAGTCACGATAAACACAAACTACTCGGGAGGTAACTCTCTCTCAAGGTCAGCTGCACCTTGCACTGTTTCTGTGCTGAGATTACGTGCATTGTTGTCCTTTTTAACTCCTAGGCTCCTAACTTGGAAAATCAAATTCTAGAGGGCACAGCTTTAAGGCGAGGCGGGCAAAGTTGAAAGGAGATATGCGTCAGGGGCAGGAAAACCCAGGGGGACCAGGGGCAGAGGGGACACGTCCCCCCCCCCCCCCCCCCCATGTTTTGAGAGGTGGGGGACATCCCTCCCAAGTTTTTGTGATCCGGAGTTTAAAATCCGGTGAAATCTCCGCTTTCCGCGAGACAGTGGGGGTGGGACTGATGATCAAGGGCGCCGATTGGACGAGAGAGACATCGGTCAGCAGGCAATGGGGGCGGGACATGATGATTCAGCGTGATGAGTGGAGGAGGGAGGAATAGGGAGGAGTGGGACTGAGGATAGAGTGCGGTGATTGGAGGAGGGAGACGTGGCACAGACCTGCTCTTCATCCGCAGCCAGGATCGATCCCGGCCGGCTCTCCGCCCCCACCCGAGTGCCCCCCCCAATGGGTGGCCAGAGAGGTCGGGAATCAGATGGGCGTGGTGCCCCCAGGCCCACAGGCAGCGCAGAGAAACAGCGCTAAACCCAGCTCAACCCTGCCTGTCCCGCCAGGTGAACCTACAGCCCTCCCTGGACTTGCGGGAAACATGGCCAGCGCTGAGAAGCAGCGCTGGTATCCCGTCAGTCCAGACAGGGCTGTAGTTAACCCAGTGAGACAGGCAGAATTGAGCTGCATTTAGCGCTGGATTGAGCCTCTGAAGCCTCGCATGTGTGTGTGTGTGTGTGCGTGTGAGTGAGCGCATGCGCGTGTGGCCGCCAAAAAATGGTGTCCCCCGTCCCCTCCACGTTTTGATAGCGAGTTCCGCTCTTGATATGCGGGACAAGTTTGTTGCACAAAGGAGTTTAGGCCCGCCGAGTCCACGCTGACTGTCACTCACCCATTCACGCTAGTTCTATGTTGTCACACTTTCTCACCCACTCCTCACACACAAGCGGCAATTTCCAGCGACCCTTTAATCGGATGTTACTGGACTTTATCTTGCACTAAATGTTATTCCCTTTATCCTTGTATCTGTACACTATCTGGCACAATTGGAATCATGTATAATCTTTCCGCTGACTGGTTAGCACACAGCAAAAACTTTTCATTGTATCTCGGTAAACTGAACTAACAAATGGACTAACGAACAGAGGCCAATAAATCCAGAAACCTGTACTATGGTGTATGGGTCTATGGGATGTGGGATGAAACCAGAGCACCTGGGGAAAACCCTCGCGGTCACAAGGAGAATGTGCAAAGTCCACACTCAGCCAACACCCAAAGTCAGGATTGAACCCGGGTCTCTGGTGCTGTGAGGCAGTATTTCTACCACTGTGCCACCCTTATTGAGCATTATTGAAATAGAGGGCCATGTCAAAGATTCTTTGAATGAGGGCAAACTCATATAACATATAACAAGGAAGTGATCTTGTTAGTAGAAATAGCGGCAGATAATTCAGGATCTTAAGGGTTATTGTCAATCAACATTACACCAGGAATTGGAGCAGGAACTGTTTCTCCTGCTCCACAAGACTCTGGAGCAGCAGAGATCACGGGGAGACCTGCTAGAGGTATGTATCATTATCAGCAGCATAGATAGGGTAGGCAGTAGACATTTTTCCCAGGATGGAAACATTTCCACAACAATACCGACTAACTTGCAACCTCCACCAGTTAAACTCCTCGAAACAAGTGATGGGATTTAAATTTATATTTTTCAACAAAGCAATTCTCACTTTAAATATCCCTGCAAATTAAGTTTGGTGCTGAATAAATTAGGGTCTGTCAGTCTGAAGAAGATTCCCGACCCAAAAACGTCGCCTGTCCATTCCCTCCACAGATGCTGCCCGACACACTGAGTTCCTCCAGCACCTTGTGTTTTCCTGAAGGTTCTCACATCTGCAGTTCCACGTGTCTCCATTTACTTGCACAATGAGTATGGTTGAAAAGAACACCAAGATGTTACAATACTTACAAACCTCACGGGGCTAAGTCAACGGGTGTTATATATGTGGATCATAATTTCCTTCAATAATTAGGACACCGCAGCGGTGCAGCGGGTAGAGCTGCTGCCTCACAGCACCAGACACCCGGCTTCGAACTTAACCTCGGTTGCTGTCTGTGTTTTCACTAGTTTTCCCTGTGACCGTGTGGGTTTTCTCCAGGTGCTCCGGTTTCATCCGACATCCCTGCATGCGGGTTTGCAGGTTAATTGTCCCTCTGTAAATTGCCCCAGGTGTGTAGGGAGTGGATGAGAAAGTTGAATCACATAGAACTAGTGAAAATGGGTGATCAATGGTCAGTGTGGACTCGGTGGGCTGAAGGGCCTGTTTCCTTGCTAAAAACTAAAATTTAACTATTTTGGAAATACTCAAAGATTTTGTTTATGATATTCTAAACGCTGTCTTAACAGGAGGAACTGGGTACTGATTGGGGATGATCAGCCATGATCACATTGAATTGCGGTGCTGGATCGAAGGGCCGAATGGCTACTCCTGCACCTATTGTCTATTGTCTATTGTCTAATATCATATGTATCCTTACTTTAAAATTTTAATGAAGTCATACCTGTTCTCCCTTAGTTTGTTGTGTGCAAGAAGTCTTGTATGTAATTGTGCTCTCAGTATAACTCATCCCTGGTAACAAAATGTCTCAGCCATATACAGTACAGGAGATCATTAGATCTTTGTGGAAAAGCCTCTCTAATTCCAGCCATGGATCCAGGTCGGTAACTCAAGACTCCAGTGTCAAGAGCGCTTGATTGTTATATGTAGTGGAACAATGAAGTTCTTACTTGCAGCAGTGCAGCAATTCATCTTTTCCTTGCACGGTGGCGCAGCGGTTGAGTTGCTGCCTTACAGCGCCACTGTGCAAGGAAAAGATGAATTGCCTCATCCATATGCCTATCCAATTTATTTTTAAATGATACCAATGAACCTGCCTCCACCACTTCCACTGGAAGCTCATTCCACACCGCTACCACTCTCTGAGTAAAGAAGTTCCCCCTCATATTACCCCTAAACTTCTGTCCCTTAATTCTTAAGTCATGTCCTCTTGTTTGAATCTTCCCTATTCTCAAAGGGAAAAGCTTGTCCACATCAACTCTGTCTATCCCTCTCATCATTTTAAAGACCTCTATCAAGTCCCCCCTTAACCTTCTGCGCTCCAGAGAATAAAGACCTAACTTATTCAACCTTTCTCTAATTTAATTGTTGAAACCCAGGCAACATTCTAGTAAATCTCCTCTGTACTCTCTCTATTTTGTTGACATCCTTCCTATAATTGGGTGACCAAAATCGTACACCATACTCCAGATTTGGTCTCACCAATGCCTTGTACAATTTTAACATTACATCCTAGCTTCTATACTCAATGCTCTGATTTATAATGGCTAGCATACCAAAAGCTTTCTTTACCACCCTGTCTATATGAGATTCCACCTTCAAGGAACTATGCACGGTTATTCCCAGATCCCTCTGTTCAACTGTATTCTTCAATTCCCTACCATTTACCATGTACGTCCTATTTTGATTTGTCCTGCCAAGGTGTAGCACCTCACATTTATCCGCATTAAACTCCATCTGCCATCTATCAGCCCATTCTTCTCTGAATGTTTCCTCCCACATTCCAAAGGCGTGCAGGTTGTAGGTTAATTGGCATTGATGAAGTTGTAAATTGTCTCTAGTGCATAGGATGGTGATATTATGCAGGGTGATTGCTGGTCGGGGTAGGCTCAGTGGGCTGAAGGGCTTGATGCCATCGCAATGTCTATAAAGTATAGAGCAGCGTTAAAGTGTTGTAAACACAAACTGCTTGGGAGTATATAATAGACCAAAAGAAAATCAATACATGATTACTCCACTACTAGTGCAGAAACACCCAAAGTCCTTAGTTGCAACCAAGAGAGTCCGCACTTCATAATATATTTAGCATTGTGTGGTCAGAAAGTGAGAAAATCATACAACACAGACATAGGATCCTCACTCCAGCTCGTCTATACTGGCCAAGATGCTCCACCAAGCCAGTGCTTTGTGGCTGCCTTCAGCCCATATTCCTCTAAACGCTTCCTATCCAGGTACCATAGTCCATGTTGTTATTGTACCTGCCTCAACTACCTCCTCAGTTCCCTCCCCCGCACCACCTTACCATCTGTCTGAAAAAGAGTCCCAGCCCAAACTGGTGCCTATCCATGTGCTCCACAGATGCTGTCTGACCCGCTGAGTTACTCCAGCATTTTTTATGTAAACTAGCATTTGCAGTTCCCCTCCTCTGGCAGCTTATTCCATCAACCACCACCCTCTGAGTTTAGTGCTCAGGAGCCTGGTGGTTGCCGGGAAGAAGCTGTCTGTGAACCTGGAGGTCAGGATTTTCAGGCTCCTGTACCTTATTCCTCAAGGTAGGAGTGAAATGAGAGCATGGCCAGGGTGTTGTGGGTCTCTGATGATATGGGGCTTTGATAACCCTCATGATTAAAGATGATCATATTTAGTTTCACTCCAACCTACATATTCAAGGCCCCAAAATGTCAGTTAATGGCACAAGAGGGATTTCCATGGCTGCGCACCTGTGCTGGAATTTCTGCCATGCAGCAGTCGTAAGGAGTAACGTCCAAGAAACATATTGGCAAATGGGAAATTATTTGGATTTCACAGAATGGCAATATTTTTACAAGTGCTGCAGGGAATACAATGATTTGCAATTTCCTTTCCTTTCCCGCCCCGAAACCATGGACTGGCACGTCGCCCCTGAATCATTGCCCCCCAGTCTCATATCTCCTGTTCCCAGGGATCACTCGGAATCGTCCCAGCAGCACATGGTCCACTTAGGAAGCTGCAACCCAACAGTATGTACGTTGTATTCCCCATTGCTTCTATTCCCTCTCACTTTCCTGTTGCCCTCTTCCCCCCCACCTAAGCACACACATCACCTACCACCCCTCTTCACTTCTGTACCCTCTCCCTGCAACCACATGGCCTTTCTCCGGATGCTCCAGTTTCCTCCCACACTCCATAAACGTACAGGTTTATAGATTAATTGCCTTCTGTAAATTGTCCCTGGTGTGAAGGACAGCGATTGTTGGTCGGTGCAGACTCGGAGGGCCAAAGGGCCTGTTCCTATGTTGTATCTCTAAACTAAACTAAACTAAACCAGTCCTCATTTCCTGCTCTCTCAGCCACAGTTATGCATTCCCTTTTAATATTTTACTTCTTTTCTTTATTGAACCAGTTTCCAATTCTATTTCAGACAATGCATTCCAGATCATAATTACTCATCAGAACATAGAAGAGTACAGCACAGGAACAGGCCCTTCGGCCCACAATGGCCCAAACAACATTTAAAAGACACTTGGACATGGGTAGGAAAGGTTTGGAGGGATGTGGTCCAAACGTGGACAAATGGGACTAGTTTAGATGGGACTATTTTGTCAACATGAATAGTTGAGTTGAAGGGCCTGTTTCCATGCTGTATGACTATGACTATGACTCTGCATATCCATGGACTCACCTAAAAGTCTCATAAATTCTCCAATCGTCCCTTTTCTCCTTTTACAGAAGTTCTTCCCTTGGTAAACCAGCATCTGCAGTTCCTCACTTCTACATTAAAAAAACATATCACCAAATCTTCAAGAAACAACGACTCAAAAGCAGGTTTTCAACTTAAGGAGTGGACTGCCATCTAGTGTCAGGAAAGTCGAGTGTGAAGAGAAAACCAAGTTGCATTTGGATGAAAACAAAACACAAAGTGCTGGAGGAACTCAGCGGGTCAGACAGCATCTGTGGATGGAAGTGGACAGACAATATCTTGGGTCAGGATCCTCCTTCAAACTGATTGTAGCAGGTTGGGGTGGGACAAAGAATTCAGACACAATGTGGTGCTACAAAGACCAGTCAAGACCAGAGAATGGCACTAAAAAGAGCCAGAGACATCTTTATTCATTAAATTGGCATTTTATAAGTGTCAAGAAATAGATCCTTTAGCACAAATTGGCCATGCCAACAAAGATGACCCACCCTTGCTGCCCATATCACTCTATATTTGGTCCATATCCCTCTAAACCTTTCCTATCCATGATGTTTAGATACAGTTATGATACCATCCTCAACTACATCCTCTGGCAGTTCATTCCATGCACCTACCACCTTCATTAGAATTCAGAGTTTAGAGACACAGCGTGGAGATGGGCTCTTTGGCCCACCGAGTCCACGTCCACCTACAATAGCACTATCCCACATGCTAGGGCCAATTAACATGTTTGTAACCCAAACCAATTGACGTACAGACCTGTGCATCTGTTGAAGGAAACCGGAGCACTCGGAATGTTGAAGGAACAACAACAAGTAGCCTTTATTGTCATTCACACCTTGCGGTCTGAACGAAATTTAGTTGCCTTGCAGTCCTACATATAGTAAAAATGACAAAACACCCAATAAACACAAATTAACATCCACCACAGTGAGTTCAACAGGCACCTCCTCGCTGTGGAGGAAGGCAAAAGTCTTAAGTCTTTGTCTCATCCCTTCATATTCTCCCTCTGCGTCGAGGCCGCTGTCACTGTCCCAGCCGCCGCTGTCGTCCACTGGGCCCGCGGTCGGGTCGAGTGGCCGCTGCCGCCGGAACGTACCCCAGCTCCGAGGCCAGGCCGCCACTGCCACAGCTCCGATGCCGGGCGG
Organism: Leucoraja erinaceus; assembly: GCF_028641065.1. Lineage (NCBI taxonomy): Eukaryota > Metazoa > Chordata > Chondrichthyes > Rajiformes > Rajidae > Leucoraja > Leucoraja erinaceus. The sequence goes on along the minus strand of NC_073389.1, from coordinate 584,713 downwards.
CCGCTGCCGCTGTCAAAGCCGCCAGTGCCGCTGCCCAGCTCCAAGTTCTGCTCGCCGCTGCCGCTGTCCCAGCTCCGAGGCCGCCAGCTCCGCCATTAGGCCTCGGCGCAGGCGGAGACGGGGGATACGACAAAAGAAGTCGCATCCCCCGAAGGAAGAGACCAAAAACGTGTTCCCCCCCCCCCCACACATACACAACATAATAAACCAAAAATCAACTAAACAGGACAAAAGAACAACACAAAAAAAAAGAAAAAAACTTCTAAGGCAGCGCCACCATCTTTTTGTTATGAGCACTAGGAGAAAACCCACGCGGTCACAGGGAGAACGTAAAACTCCGTACAGACAGCACTCGCAGTCAGGGTCGAACGTTGGTGTCTGGCGCCGTGAGGCAGCAACTCTACCGCTGCGCCCCCGTGCCATCCATGGCCCATTTCTCTGAGTAAAAATCTTGCCCTTCAGGTTCCTATTAAATCTTGCCCCTCTCACCTAAAACTTATTCCTCCAGTTGTTGATTCCCTTCCCCACGGTAAAAGACTGTGCATTCACCCAATCTATTCCCCTCATGATTTTATACTCCTCTATAAGATCATCCCTCAGCCTCCTGTGCTCCAAGGAATAAAGTCCCGGCCTACCCAACCTGAAATAAGCCTGACTTTATTGTACTGTGCATTAATACGGAGCCCAGAAGACTGTGATTTACTTTAAGAAAATAACAAAAGATGACAAAGTATAACAAATGAGAAGATAGAATATGTGTAAAATTGCAGATAATATGAAAATAAACCGCTAGAGGGATTAAAAAGATAAAAGTTACTAAAGTACCAATGACATTGGGAAATTTTCCAGTCTCAAGTCAGATGTGTTTAATTGTCATATGTACTGAAAATGCAACAATGAAATTCTCACTCGCTGCAGCTTATTCAATCAATCAATCAATCAGTTTTATTCGTCACAATACTACACCAAACAAAAAAAAATTCAATGAATAGACAATAGACAATAGGTGCAGGAGTAGGCCATTTGGCCCTTCGAGCCAGCACCAACATTCAATGTGATCATGTCTGATTATCAACAAGCAGTGCACTGTTCCTGCCTTCTCCCCATATCCCTTAACTCCACGACCTTTAAGAGCTCTATCTAACTATCTCTCGAAAGTGTCCAGAGAATTGGCCTCCACTGCCTTCTGGGGCAGAGAATTCCACAGATTCACAACTCTCTGGAAAATGTTTTTCCTCATCTCCGTTCTAAATGGCCTATCCCATATTCTTAAACTGTGGCCCCTGGTTCTGGACTCCCATTGGGAACATGTTTCCTGCCTCTAGCATGTCCAAACCCTTAATAATCTTATTTGTTTCAATAAGATCCCCTCTAATCCTTCTAAATTCCAGAGTATACAAGCCCAGCCGCTCCATTCTCTCAGCATATGTGAACCTACGCTGCACTCCCTTAATAGCAAGAATGTCCTACTTCAAATTTGGAGACCGAAACTGCACCCAATACTCCAGGTGTGGTCTCACAAGGGCCCTGTATAACTACAGAAGGAACTCTTTGCTCCTATACTCAACTCCTCTTGTTATAAAGGCCAACATGCCATTAGCTTTCTTCACTGCCTGCTGTACCTGCATGCTTACTTTCAGTGACTGATGAACAAGGACACCCAGATCTCATTGTACTTCCCCTTTTCCCAACTTGACGCCATTCAGATAATAATCTGCCTTCCTGTTCTTGCCACCAAAGTGGATAACCTCACATTTATCCACATTAAACTGCATCTGCCAGGCTCACCCAACCTGTCCAATTCACCCTGCAACCTCATAGAAACCTCATCACAGGTCACCTTGCCACCCAGCTTTGTGTCATCTGCAAATTTGCTAATGTTACATTTAATCCCTTCATTTAAATCATTAATGTATATTGGTAATAGCTATGGTCCCAGCACCGAGCCTCGTGGTACCCCACTAGTCACTGCCTGCCATTCTGAAAGGGACCTGTTAATCCCTACTCTTTGTTTCCTGTCTGCCAACCAATTTTCTATCCATATCAGTGCCTTACTCCCAATACCATGTACTCTAATTTTGCCACTTATCGCATATGTGAGACCTATTCAAACGCTTTCTGAAAGTCCAGGTACACTACATTCACTGACTCTCCCTTGTCCATTTTCCGAGCTACATCCTCAAATAATTCCAGAAGATTAGTCGAGCATGATTTCCCCTTCGTAAATCCATGCTGACTCGGACCGATCGTGTTACTGCTGTGCCAAATGTGTGGCTATTTCATCTTTTATAATTGACTCCAGCATCTTCCCCACCACCGATGTCACGCTAACTGGTCTTTAATTCCCTGTTTTCTCTCTCCTGCCTTTCTTAAAAAGTGGGATAACATTAGCTACCCTCCAATCTACAGGAACTGATCCTGAATCTTTAGAACATTGGAAAATTATCAATTGATCCTTAAGTACCTTGGGATGTAGACCATCAGGCCCTGGGGATTTATCAGCCTTCAGTCCCATCAATCTACCCAACACCATTTCCTGCCTAATGTGGATTTTCTTAAGCTCCTCCGTCATCCCAGATCCTCTGGCCACTAGTACATCTGGAAGATTGTTTGTGTCCTCCTTCGTGAAGACAGATACAAAGTTCCAGTTCAACTCCACTGCCATTTCCTTGTTCCCCATAATAAATTCACCTTTTTCAGTCTTCAAGGGTCCCATATTTGTCTTAACTAATTTTTTTCTCTTCACATACCTGAAGAAGCTTTTACTATCCTCCTTTATATTCTTGGTTAGCTTACCTTCGTACCTCATCATTTCTCCCCATATTGCCTTTTTAGTTATCTTCTGTTGCTCTGTAAAAGTTATCCAATCCTCTGGCTTCCCGTTCATCTTTGCTATGATATACTTTTATTTTTATACTGTCCTTGACTTCCCTTGTCAGCCACGGTCACCTCTTACTCCCCTTAGAATCTTTCTTCCTCTTGGGAATGAACTGATCCTGCACTTTCTGTATTATTCCCAGAAATACCTGCCATTGATGTTCCACTGTCATCCCTGTTAGGGTCTGTTTCCAGTCAACTTTGGCGAGCTCCTCCCTCATGCCTCCATAGTCCCCTTTGCTCAACTGTAATACTGACTCTTCTGATTCTTTCCCTTCCCTTCCCTCTCAAATTGTTGATTAAAACTTCACATTATGGGCACTACCTCCTAATGGCTCCTTTACCTCGAGTTCCCTTATCAAATCCAGCTCATTACATTACACAACACTAAATCCAGAATTGCCTTCTCCCTGGTTGGCTCCAGTACAAGCTGCTCTAAGAATCCATCACAGAGGCACTCCACAAACTCCCTTTCTTGGGGTCCAGTACCAACCTGATTTTCCAAGTCTACCTGCATGTTGAAATGTCCCATAACAACTGTAGCATTACCTTTGCGACATGCCAATTTTAACTCTTGATTCAACTTGCACCCTATATCCAGGCTACTGTTTGGGGGTCTGTAGATAACTCCCATGAGGGTCTTTACCCTTACAATTCCTTAGTTCTATCCATACTGACTCCATATCTCCTGATTCAATGTCACCCCTCGCAAGGGACTGAATTTCATTCCTCACCAACAGGGCAGCCCCACCCCTCTGCCCACCTGTCTGTCTTTTCGTGGACGTATACCCTTGAATATTCAGTTCCCAGCCCTGGTCCTCTTGCATGTTGGCCTTCATAACAAGAGGATTTGAGTATAGGATCAAAGAGGTCCTTCTGCATTTGTACAGGGCCTTAGTGAGACCAAACCTGGAATCTTAAGTGCAGTTTTGATCTCCATTGAGGGAGTGCAGCGTAGGTTCGCAAGGTTAATTCCTGGGATGGTGGGACTGTCACATGCTGAGAGAATGGAGCAGCTGTGCTTTTATACTCTGGAATTTAGGAGGATGAGAGGGCATCTTATTGAAGCATATAAGATTATTAAATGATAGGACACGCTACTGGTAGGACACATGGTCCCGATGTTGGGGGAGTCCAGAACCAGGGGCCACAGTTTAAGAATAAGGGGTAGGTTATTTAGAACGGAGATGAGGAAAATATTTTTCACCCAGAGAGTTGTGAATCTGTGGAATTCTCTGCCTCAGAAGAGAGAGTTAGATAGGGCTCTTAAAGATAGTGGAATCAAGAGATATGGGGGAAAGTCTGGAACTGATTGTGAATGATCAGCCATGATCACAGGGAATGGTGGTGCTGGCTCGAAGGGCCGAATGGTCTACTCTTGCACCTATTGTCTATTGTCTATTGTTTATTCCATCCCTGTCTATGTAATTCCCACAACTACACAAAGTCCCACAAATAACACCAATACTAGTGCAATAAAGTCCAAAGTGCTTAGTGCAACCAACAACAGTCCATAGTTGATAATTGCTGAGGTTAGTGTTGTGTTGTTTAGGGAGATATGGGCCAAATGCCATTTTAACTCTCCTGCCCATTCCCATATTAATCTTCCTGTCCTGGGCCTCCTCCTTTGCTCGAGTGAGACCACACACAACCTGGAGGAACAGCACTTCATATCCCACGGGTAGCTTACAACTCAACGGTATGAATATTACATTCTCAAATTCTGAGTAACTTCACCTTAAATTTATCCCCTCCCCCCTCCCCAGGTGCCCCCTTCCTCCACGCTAGTTGTGTTACCAGCTCCACACTTCTCCACACGGTTTCTCTTGAGATCACACCTACTCCAGCCAGCAATGGGGCTACCAGGCACTGCCCTGCCTGAGGTCATTTGTGGATGGCCCTGAGTGATCCTGGTATTTTCTCGCCTCCAGGTCTACTTTTAGTCTGAAGACGGTTCACGGCCTAAAATGTCACCCATTCCTTTTTCTCCAGAGATGCTGCCTGACCCGCTCAGTTACTCCAGCATTCTGTGAAACATCACTTATCCATGTTCTCCACAGATGCTGCCTGACCCGCTGAGTTACTCCAGCACTCTGTGAAACATCACCTATCCATGTTCTCCACAGATGCTGCCTGACCCGCTGAGTTACTCCAGCACTCTGTGTTCATCTTTAGGCCAACCAAGGGCAAGTGGGATTAGTGTAGATAGTCGGTATGGACAAGTTGGGCCGAAGGGCCTGTCTGCCTTTTTGAGGCAGCAACTTCAGCAGATGCCTTCAATGTTGGGGAGGTCAGTACGGTGGGAATGGACTGGGCAGTGTCTAATGGATTATCAAGGGGAAATAGTGAAATGAGAGATTCTAAATAATTATTATGGGTTGGCCTTTACAGGAGGTCACTAATATAAGAACATTCAAGGAAAACTAAATGTGGTTGAACATTGCAACATTATATGCACGTAGCGGCCAGTGCGATATCCGTACTGACTCTTGCGTGTACCGTGGGAACTCCTGCGAGCGGTGAACCCGGAAGCTGGACAGAGGGGACAGAAGGTGAGTAAAAATTGTCTTCTGTGGGATTGAATTTAAAAAATAAAGATTTGCATCCGCATATGGACATCAACTTATTCATGAGTTATGTTAATGAGATTCAAGAAAATAACTATCTTATCTATATATATATAAAACTCAAATCAGTCCGCCTGCCTTTGACGCTCCGCAACTCCGAAACCGGACGCAGAATCTCCGAGATATTTTCCATTTCGGTAGAGATTTCGCTTTTCTTTCTAAGTATCCGCTCCTCATTTCATTTCGTCGTGTTGAAGTACATGTTTTTAATCAAATCCTTCTCCCCCCCCCCCCCCCGTATTTCAAAAATAAACAGGCTTCTCCATTTACATCAGCTTCCAACACACTTCCAAACAAAGTTGCAAGAGAGGAACACTGAACTTTTCACTGCTGCAGCAGGCAGGGGAGGGCTGCAATTGAGGGAGGCAGGGGAGTGCTGGAAACTTACATTTGGCAACGGGCTCAGTTCCAATGGAGGAGACGGGTGCATGGTGGAATATTGGGTTGGGGGATCACACCATTGGGGGAGCAGACCCAACGGGTCTGCACTTGGTCTAGTATATATATAAAACTCAAATCAGTCCGCCTGCCGCCGTACGGCGTCCGCCGCGTTTCTTCCTTTGACGCTCCGCAATTCCGAAACCGGACGCGGGATCGCCGACGTCTTTTCCATTTCGGTAGAGATTTCGCTTTTCTTTCTAAGTATCCGCTCCTTGTTACATTTCGTCGTGTTTGAGTACGCTTTTTTAATCAAATCCTACACCCCCACCACCTCAATGTTTCAAAAAGAAACTGGATTCTCATCCACACAAGCAGCTCCCTGTGAACGTTCCATCGTGTGATGTCACAATGTCCGATGCTCACAGATGGCCAATCGGAATGGATTCATTTACATATGCCTTTGCAGGAGCCACAGCCCCGGTGAACATTCCATCGTGTGATGTCACAATGCCCGATGCTCACATATGGCCAATCGGAATGGATTCATTTACATATGCCTTTGCAGGAGCCCCAGCCCATGGTGAACATTCCATCGTGTGATGTCACAATGCCCAATGCTCAAATACATTGTTGCCATAGAGAACGCTCAGTGATTATTCAAATTCTTCACTAACTGTCATTTCTGATTTGCTTGTGAAGTGAAAAGTCCTGAATTGCATTTGTCTGATGCAGGAAGATTGTTCCAGATGTTGGGGAAGTCCAGGACACGCGGAAACAGTTTAAGGATAAAGGGGAAATCCTTTAGTACTGAGATGAGGGAAACATTTTTCACACAGATAGTGGTGAGTCTCTGGAACTCTCTGCCACAGAAGGTAGTTGAGGCCAGTTCATTGGCTATATTTAAGAGGGAGTTAGATGTGGCCCTTGTGGCTAAAGGGATCAGGGGGTATGGAGAGGGGGGGAGCTGTGAGGGGGATGCTAGGAGACTGCAAGGTGACTTGGATAGGCTGGGTGAGTGGGCAAATGTTTGGCAGATGCAGTATAATGTGGATAAATGTGAGGTTATCCATTTTGGTGGCAAAACGGGAAAGCAGACTATTATCTAAATGGTGGCCGATTGGGAAAGGGGGAGATGCAGCGAGACCTGGGTGTCATGGTACACCAGTCATTGAAGGTAGGCATGCAGGTGCAGCAGGCAGTGAAAAAAAGCGAATGGTATGTTAGCTTTCATTGCAAAAGGATTTGAGTATAGGAGCAGGGAGGTTCTACTGCAGTTGTACAGGGTCTTGGTGAGACCACACCTGGAGTATTGCGTACAGTTTTGGTCTCCAAATCTGAGGAAGGACATTATTGCCATAGAGGGAGTGCAGAGACGGTTCACCAGACTGATTCCTGGGTTGTCAAGACTGTCTTATGAAGAAAGACTGGATAGACTTGGTTTATACTCTCTAGAATTTAGGAGACTGAGAGGGGATCTTATAGAAACTTACAAAATTCTTAAGGGGTTGGACAGGCTAGATGTAGGAAGATTGTTCCCGATGTTGGGGAAGTCCAGGACAAGGGGTCACAGCTTAAGGATAAGGGGGAAATCTTTTGTGACCGAGATGAGAAGAACTTTTTTCACACAGAGAGTGGTGAATCTCTGGAACGCTCTGCCACAGGGGGTAGTTGAGGCCAGTTCATTGGCTATATTTAAGAGTGAGTTAGATGTGGCCCTTGTGGCTAAGGGGATCAGGGGGTATGGAGAGAAGGCAGGTACGGGATACTGAGTTGGATGATCAGCCATGATCATATTGAATGGCGGTGCAGGCTCGAAGGGCCGAATGGCCTACTCCTGCATCTAATTTCTATGTTTCTATGTTTCTATCAGCCGTGATCATATTGAATGGAGAATGGTGCAGGCTCGAAGGGCCGAATGGCCTACTACTGCACTTAATTTCTATGTTTCTATGTGTCCCTCTCCTCACCCCTCTCCCTCTGCCACCCATCTCTCTCCCCCACCCCCCTTCCCTCTCTACCACCACCTCCTTCCCTCTCTACCACCACCCCCTTCCCCCTACCCCTCTGTCCCTCTTCCACCACTCCCGCTACCCCTCTACCCCTCCCGCCCTCCCCTCTCTTCCACTTCTCTCCCACTCTCCCCTCCCCCTCTCCTCACCCCTCCCCCATCCCTCTCTCCCCCACCCCCTTCCCTCTCTACCCCACCACCTACCTTCTCTCCCCCCACACCCTTCCCCTGTCCCTCTGTCCCTCTTCCATCACTCCCGCTACCCCTCTCCTCCTCCTCCCTCCCCACTCTTTCCCCTCTTTCCCCCCCCCCCCCCTCTCCCCATCCCCCCTCCCCCAAAGCTCTCTCTCCCCCCATCCCTCACCCCCCTACCCCGCGCTCTCCTTTCCCTCCCAAATCTATCCCGTTTCCTCCTCCTCCCTCCCCTCTTCTCACCCCCCCCCCCCCCCCCCCCCCCCCCCCCCCGCAAACGCCGTTGGGGAAACAGACCATAGAGGGAGTACAGAGAAGGTTCAATAGACTGATTCCTGGGATGTCAGGACTTTCAAATGAAGAAAGACTGGATAGACTTGGCTTGTACTCGCTAGATTTTAGAAGATTGAGGGGGGATCTTATAGAAACTTACAAAATTCTTAAGGGGTTGGACAGGCTAGATGCAGGAAGATTGTTCCAGATGTTGGGGAAGTCCAGAACAGGGGGTCACAGTTTAAGGATAAGGGGGAAATCCTTTATGACCGAGATGAGAAAAACATTTTTCACACAGAGAGTGGTGAATCTCTGGAATTCTCTGCCACAGAAGGTAGTTGAGGCAAGTTCATTGGCTATATTTAAGAGGGAGTTAGATGTGGCCCTTGTGGCTAAAGGGATCAGGGGGTATGGAGAGAAGGCAGGTACAGGATACTTAGTTGGATGATCATCCTTGATCATATTGAATGGTGGTGCAGGCTCGAAGGGCCGAATGGCCTACTACTGCACTTAATTTCTATGTTTCCCTCTCTTCACCCCTCTCCCTCTCCTCACCGCTCTCCCTCACCCCTCTCCCTCTCTCCCTCACCCCCTTCCTCTCTACCCCACCCCCTTCCCTCTCTCCACCCGCCCCCTTCCCCTACCCCTCTCCTCCTCCCTCACACTCCCCCCACTCTTTCCCGTCTCTCCCTCCTCCCCTCCCTCCCCATCCCACCCTCCCCCACATCTCTCTCCCCATCCCCCTCTCTCACCCCCTACCCCGCTCTCGCTCCTCCTTTCCCTCCCAAATCTGTCATGTTTCCTCCTCCTCCTCTCCCCTCCCTCCCCTCTTCTCACCCACCTGTGAGTTTGGGGGGTGGTTAATTTGAGTGTGATGCCGCATCCCCTACTCCCCCCCCCCCCCCCCCCCCCCCCCCCGCAAACGCTGTTGGGGAAACAGACCCAACGGGTCTGCACTTGGTCTAGTAATCTTTAAAAGGGACTTTACTGAAAGGTCCCGCATTTTTATGGTCCGTGAGAAATTTTTCACATGTACTTCTTTGAGAGATACAGCTCGGAGTCCTCGCCGACCAGCGATCGATGCCTTTCCGAAGCAGGGTCCGGAACGCTACCAATCAATGTTCTCCAGAGACCCGTGTAAAGGAGTGAACTGCACATGCTGGTTTAAACCGAAGACAGACACAAAAAGCTGGAGTAATTCAGCGAGTCAAGCAGCATCTCTGGAGAAAAATAGGTGATGTTTCGCGACAAGACACATCTTCAGACCCAATTCCGATTAGGATGTCTGAAGGAGGGTTCCGATTCGAATTGCCACCTATTCTTTTTCTCCAGAGATGCTGCCTGACACGCTGACTTACTCCAGCTTTTTATGTTTTTCTTCCCAGATCTGACTTACCTGCTGAGTTACACCAACATTTTGTGTCCTTTTGTGCGTATTAACCAGCATCTGCAGTTCCTTTAGACATTACCTAACTTCAGATTTTAGAGATATAGCGCGGAAACAGGCCCTTCGGCCCACCGAGTCCGCGCCGACCACCTATTCTTATACACTCCAGGGACAATTTTACAATGTTACCGAAGCCGATTAACTTACAAACCTGTAATCTCTGGAGTGTGAGAGGAAACCGGTGCACCCATGGTCAGGATCGAACCCCGGTCTCTGGGGCTGTGAGGCAGCAACTCTACCACTGTGCCGCATGTAGTCAGATTTAATAAATTGCTGGTGTTGCTTCCAAAGACAGAGGCACTTATAATATTAGATCAGAATTGCATCTTTCCGCTAATAGAGTCAATTATTAGTCAATTAATAATAGAATCAATTATTGTTGGTGACATTTCACCTACGAATATCAGACTATTTTCGCAGAGGTAAGGGCCAATTAGACATAGCAAAAGGTATGAACACTTTTAAACATTTTTTTCCGACTATTTTGTCAAATGCAAATACAGGGAGAATGATCAAAGTGCTCACATGGCTCACTCTGTTAGAAGCGTTCTGAGTTTAAATGTTCCGTGTATTCCTTCTTAAAGTATAAATGTTTGTGTGGCCAGGGGTGCGATTGAGAACAGCTGGGAAAGGGCGAAGGGGACATCACAAATAACAGCGTTTCCCTGGCCATATTATGGCCCATTCCCCAACCGTAACATTAATCAAGCTCTGTCTAACTCCGCCTTCACACCACCCCCCTGTGACATGGGTTAGTCATCGCTGGGCGGGCTGTGGGCCGAATGGCCTGCCAACGGGAGTCAGAGACTTGACACTGAGATCCATTGTGCAGGAAGGAACTGCGGATGCTGGTTTTTACCGAAGATAGACACAAACGCCACCTGTTCATTTTCTCCAGAGATGTTGCCTGACCCATTGAGTTACTCCAACATTTTGTGTCTGTGTTCACTATGAACATTGAATTATTTAATTTTAGGTAACTTACACTCTCTCTCTCCCTCTCTCCCTCGCCCACCCCCTCCCCCATGCAGTAAATGTCGGTTAACCAGTCCAAGGTTTGCAACGCTGGTTCCCTCTTGGGATCGCACTATCCCTAGCCAACAATTGGCCTATCAGGGAACCAAATATAGACATAAAGTGCTGGAGTGACTCAGTGGGTCAGGCAGCATCTCTGGAGGAAAGGGTTAGGCGACATTTTGGGTCGGGACCCCTCTTCAAAATACCCTGCTGAGGTCATCTGTTGTTGGCCCTGATTTGTCCCGGTCTTTTCTTGCTTCCAGTTCCCCCCTACAATCATCCCGAAGAAGGGTCCCGACCAAAAATGGAATCTATTCCTTTTCTCCAGAGATGCTGCTTGGCCCGCTGAGTTACTCCAGCATTTTGTGCCTAACTTGCTGATTCAGACAGTTTTTGATTATCAAGGATTCTGCTGACTGACACACGTTGGAAATTTAAACTTGGGCGCAACTAACATCGTCTTACTACCGTGGGAACTCTTTAACTCAGCGGGCAGGCAGCAGTTAATTGTTGCTCCCTTCAGTTTCCCAGGGGGTCGGGACAGGACTGGAGTTGGGAGGGAAAGGTGGGGGAGTCGAGGGAGAGGAGGGGGAGACAGATAGGGGTGTCTTCATTTACTGGCGGCGGGTGTCTGTCACTGAAACAGGCAGGTGAGATTTCACATCCACCTTGTATGTGCCTCTCTCTCTCTCTCTTCCCTCCCTCTCACACAGGCTGAGAGACTCTGCCTCTGTGAGTGTACGTCTCTTTCTCCCCCTCTCCCACACACAGTAAGACCGAGGTACTGTGCTCAGTCCATCTGTGTCTCCCACATACACAGTAAAACTCTGCTTTGTGTATGTATATATGTCTCCCCTCATTTCTCTCTCTCCGCCCCACCCCTCTCTTTCTCAACCTCCCCCACCTCTCTCTTTCTCCCCCCACACACAATAAGACCGATGTATTCTGCGTAGTCTCTCTTCGCTCCCACACACACAGATAGTGTTGGTATGTATATTCATGTGTGCCTGTTTATGTGTCTGTGTGCGTGTTTATGTGTGTATGTTTGTGTGTGCATGTGTTGTTGTGTGTTCCTGAGTATGTTCATGTGTGTGCGCGCGCTTGTGTTTGTGTGTGTGTTCGTGTATGTGCGTCTTCATGTGTGTGTATTTGTGTGTTCACGTTTCTGTGCATGTGCTTATGTTCATGTGTTTGTGTTTATGTGTGTATGTTTGTTTGTGTTCAAGTGTGTGTGTTTGTTTGTGGTCAAGTGTGTGCGTTTGTTTGTGTTCAAGTGTGTGTGTTTGTTTGTGTTCAAGTGTGTATGTTTGTTTGTGTTACAGTGTGTGTGTTTGTTTGTGTTCAAGTGTGTGTGTTTGTTTGTGTTCATGTGTGTGTGCTTGTTTGTGTTC